>NC_083766.1:3700143-3787643 GCF_963514075.1 Conger conger | reverse complement strand
GAGGAGAACTGCTGTGTGTGTGTGTGTGTGTGTGTATGTGTGTGTGTGAGAGTTGGGGCGGGGGGGGTGTAATCTGGGAGATAGAGAGGGGTCATTGATTCTGGTGTTTAACTGAAGGTAAATAAGAATTACAGCAGGTTAAGGGTTAACTTGCCTCCATGGTTACAGGCACATTCATTATGTGTCATTATTACTGTGGGTTCGAGTGTGAGTAATGTTTAGAAGCTCTCATATATCCCATAGTGGCCTAATCGATACTGTGCTCATTCAGAGAAGCCCAATTACAGGGCTGACTATAGGCCACCGTTCACATCCTGCCCTCTGTCTCTCTCTGTAATGTACACAAGCGCTCCAGAATACTGTCCTCCATCTGCATTAGCTATCCGCTTAAAACGGGCTGCAGGTTCACATGACAACTTCCCTCTGGTTCGGTGCCAGGGATCTAGAACACACACACATTAAGAGTGATGGGGATCTAGAACACACCCACATTAAGAGTGATGGGGATCTAGAACACACACACACACACATTAAGAGTGATGGGGATCTAGAACACACCCACATTAAGAGTGATGGGGATCTAGAACACACCCACATTAAGAGTGATGGGGATCTAGAACACACCCACATTAAGAGTGATGGGGATCTAGAGCACACACACATTAAGAGTGATGGTGATCTAGAGCACACACACATTCAGAGTGATGGGGATCTAGAGCACACACACATTCAGAGTGATGGGGATCTAGAGCACACACACATTAAGAGTAATGGGGATCTAGAGTACACACACATTAAGAGTGATGGGGATCTAGAGCACACACATTAAGAGTGATGGGGATCTAGAGCACACCCACATTAAGAGTGATGGGGATCTAGAGCACACACACATTAAGAGTAATGGGAATCTAGAACACACCCACATTAAGAGTAATGGGGGTCTAGAGCACACACACATTAAGAGTAATGGGAATCTAGAACACACCCACATTAAGAGTGATGGGGATCTAGAACACACCCACATTAAGAGTGATGGGGATCTAGAGCACACACACACACACATTAAGAGTGATGGGGATCTAGAGCACACACACATTAAGAGTGATGGGGATCCAGAACACACACACATTGAGTGATGGGGATCTAGAGCACACACACATTAAGAGTGATGGGGATCTAGAGCACACACACACACACACATTAAGAGTGATGGGGACCTAGAGCACACACACATTCAGAGTGATGGGGATCTAGAGCACACACACATTAAGAGTGATGGGGATCTAGAGCACACACACACACATTAAGAGTGATGGGGATCTAGAGCACACACACATTAAGAGTGATGGGGATCTAGAGCACACACACATTAAGAGTGATGGGGATCTAGAGCACACACACATTAAGAGTGATGGGGATCTAGAGCACACACACATTCAGAGTGATGGGGATCTAGAGCACACACAGACACACACACATTAAGAGTGATGGGGATCTAGCGCACACACACACATTAAGAGTGATGGGGATCTAGAGCACACACACATTAAGAGTGATGGGGATCTAGAGCACACACACACACATTAAGAGTGATGGGGATCTAGAACACACACACACACACATTAAGAGTGATGGGGATCTAGAGCACACACACATTAAGAGTAATGGGGGTCTAGAGCACACACACATTCAGAGTGATGGGGATCTAGAGCACACCCACATTAAGAGTGATGGGGATCTAGAACACACCCACATTAAGAGTGATGGGGATCTAGAGCACACACACACACACATTAAGAGTGATGGGGATCTAGAGCACACACACATTAAGAGTGATGGGGATCCAGAACACACACACATTGAGTGATGGGGATCTAGAGCACACACACATTAAGAGTCATGGGGATCTAGAGCACACACACATTAAGAGTGATGGGGATCTAGAGCACACACACACACACACACATTAAGAGTGATGGGGACCTAGAGCACACACACATTCAGAGTGATGGGGATCTAGAGCACACACACATTAAGAGTGATGGGGATCTAGAGCACACACACACACATTAAGAGTGATGGGGATCTAGAGCACACACACATTAAGAGTGATGGGGATCTAGAGCACACACACATTAAGAGTGATGGGGATCTAGAGCACACACACATTAAGAGTGATGGGGATCTAGAGCACACACACATTCAGAGTGATGGGGATCTAGAGCACACACAGACACACACACATTAAGAGTGATGGGGATCTAGCGCACACACACACATTAAGAGTGATGGGGATCTAGAGCACACACACATTAAGAGTGATGGGGATCTAGAGCACACACACACACATTAAGAGTGATGGGGATCTAGAACACACACACACACACATTAAGAGTGATGGGGATCTAGAGCACACACACATTAAGAGTAATGGGGGTCTAGAGCACACACACATTCAGAGTGATGGGGATCTAGAGCACACCCACATTAAGAGTGATGGGGATCTAGAACACACCCACATTAAGAGTGATGGGGATCTAGAGCACACACACACACACATTAAGAGTGATGGGGATCTAGAGCACACACACATTAAGAGTGATGGGGATCCAGAACACACACACATTGAGTGATGGGGATCTAGAGCACACACACATTAAGAGTGATGGGGATCTAGAGCACACACACATTAAGAGTGATGGGGATCTAGAGCACACACACACACACACATTAAGAGTGATGGGGACCTAGAGCACACACACATTCAGAGTGATGGGGATCTAGAGCACACACACATTAAGAGTGATGGGGATCTAGAGCACACACACACACATTAAGAGTGATGGGGATCTAGAGCACACACACATTAAGAGTGATGGGGATCTAGAGCACACACACATTAAGAGTGATGGGGATCTAGAGCACACACACATTAAGAGTGATGGGGATCTAGAGCACACACACATTCAGAGTGATGGGGATCTAGAGCACACACAGACACACACACATTAAGAGTGATGGGGATCTAGCGCACACACACACATTAAGAGTGATGGGGATCTAGAGCACACACACATTAAGAGTGATGGGGATCTAGAGCACACACACACACATTAAGAGTGATGGGGATCTAGAACACACACACACACATTAAGAGTGATGGGGATCTAGAGCACACACACACACACACATTCAGAGTGATGGGGATCTAGAACACACACACACACACATTCAGAGTGATGGGGATCTAGAGCACACACACACACACACACACACACACACATTAAGAGTGATGGGGATCTAGAGCACACACACACACACACACACACACATTCAGAGTGATGGGGATCTAGAGCACACACACACACACACACACACATTCAGAGTGATGGGGATCTAGAGCACACACACACACACACACACACATTCAGAGTGATGGGGATCTAGAGCACACACACACACACACACACACATTAAGAGTGATGGGGATCTAGAGCACACACACATTCAGAGTGATGGGGATCTAGAGCACACACACACACACACATTAAGAGTGATGGGGATCTAGAGCACACACACACACACACACACACACACACACATTCAGAGTGATGGGGATCTAGAGCACACACACATTAAGAGTGATGGGGATCTAGAGCACACACACACACACACATTCAGAGTGATGGGGATCTAGAGCACACACACACACACACACACACACACATTCAGAGTGATGGGGATCTAGAGCACACACACACACACACACACACACACATTCAGAGTGATGGGGATCTAGAGCACACACACATTAAGAGTGATGGGGATCTAGAGCACACACACATTCAGAGTGATGGGGATCTAGAGCACACACACACACACACACACACATTCAGAGTGATGGGGATCTAGAGCACACACACACACACACATTCAGAGTGATGGGGATCTAGAGCACACACACACACACACACACACACACACACATTCAGAGTGATGGGGATCTAGAGCACACACACACACACACACACACACATTCAGAGTGATGGGGATCTAGAGCACACACACACACACACACACACACACATTCAGAGTGATGGGGATCTAGAGCACACACACACACACACACACACACACACACACATTCAGAGTGATGGGGATCTAGAGCACACACACACACACCCACACACACACACACACACACACACACACATTCAGAGTGATGACAGTGGTGCTTTGAAGCATCGCTTCACCTGGCGTACGGCAGACTCCGGGCAGAATCCATAACTGCCTCTCTCTCGTTATCCCCACTGAAAGATGAAGCAATTAGGGGGCATTATTGGCCTCTAAGAACAGTGGGATGGCATCTCCCTGACAGCCAATCTGTACTTACTTTGCTTTTTATGGGTTTTCATGCCCCAGGACCGCAGTTTAGGAACACCGGAGTGGCGCTGTGCAACATTCCTCTGGACAGAGGGGCAGGAACTGGCAGCTCCTGCTTCTCACCGGCGGAACTGTACTTTATCACCATCCGGTTCACCCTCAGAATAAAGGGTTCTTTTTAGTTCTTTATGAACCCTCTGTCATAGGTTTGAAGTGTGAAAGCTCCCAGACTAGGAACCGTTTTACCTGACAAAGAACTTTAACTCGTCAGGATGGAATCACAGGGTTAATTTTGGAACCATTTTTTATTTTCTGAGAGCTCATAATGCCTCCGTTCCCTAATTTTCTCTATTCAGACATCTTTCACAAGTGAACATAAATATCACCTTAATCAAGGTTGGGCGTAAGTGCAGGTGCTTAATTTGCCAGTGATTGGGACATTTCACCTGCAACTCAACTGGAATCACAGAACTATGGGCAGTGGGATTTCAATAGACTGTTCATTTTAATGCAATCAGATCAACTCGGGTTTCAACATCCCAGTGCACTCATGCAGTTCTCACAGAACCTCTGCAGCAGTACGAGAAGATGGCTACCGGACTGCAGAATCATCCAGGGTCTGTTATACTCTCTTAGCCCGGAGCTTGATTAATTCCTGGTACATCTCTGGTATGTGTGGATCAACGACACCTTATCGCTTTGCTCCTGAAACTCCCGAGATGTGCACTGATCACCCTGATTAATATCACCTTACCTGCAGTGTAGCCTTTCTCCAATCGATGAGGGAGCAGCTTGTTGCAGGAGAGCCGAGGAGAAGAAAACTCCTCGCACTTAATTAACAGGAATCGTTGAATGCTCTCCAGTGGGTCCTCTCTGAGGAAATCAACCCGGTAAAGCAGATGGGCTAACGGAATAAAACAAAAATAACTACAACAGTGAACAATAGCATATGTGTCTTGCTTTTGCCCCATGGAGGGGCTAACATGAAGTGTGTTCCTTTCATTGTCTAGCCTTAAAGACCGAGACGTGCTAGGTGAATGAAGCGTAGCTGTGGGGTGAGAGACCTTAAACACTGAGGTCTGCATTGCTAACGTGCTAGGTGAATGAAGCGTAGCTGTGAGGTGAGAGACCTTAAACACCGAGGTCTGCATTGCTAACGTGCTAGGTGAATGAAGCGTAGCTATGCGGTGAGAGACCTTAGAGACTGAGGTCTGCATTGCTAACGTGCTAGGTGAATGAAGCGTAGCTGTGAGGTGAGAGACCTTAAACACCAAGGTCTGCATTGCTAACGTGCTAGGTGAATGAAGCGTAGCTATGAGGTGAGAGACCTTAAACACCAAGGTCTGCATTGCTAACGTGCTAGGTGAATGAAGCGTAGCTATGAGGTGAGAGACCTTAAACACCAAGGTCTGCATTGCTAACGTGCTAGGTGAATGAAGCGTAGCTATGCGGTGAATGGGCTTCTGACTCCCGGGGCGCTGAATTGCAGTGAGAGCTTGATTTACAGTACGGTTGTGGCGTTAGACAGAAATGCTCTGAGACTGAACTCAAACCAAACAAAGCTGAACATGCGGGGTATAAAAGAGCACACATAATTACCCCATTACTGCTCGTCACATTGTGAACACAAGCCCAAAAAGAACATGAACCCCCCACAATCTATACTGTGAAATCTGGAGTATCAACTAAGAGCTTTTATGATTAGTATGGCCTTTTTGAGAAACGCGTTATCCTGGAACACGCGCAGCAAAGAAAATAGCAGTACAAATCCTTTAGCACAGCTAAAATAAAATAAAAAAGTTTCAAGTAAAAAATGCAGTTCAACATCCTAGCTGGGAAATCTTAAGTAAAATGAAATAATTCAGGGACTTCTTTTCTTGGACCTTCAGCACACGCAAAGCTAATAACACAACCTGTGATTGGCACAAAACAAATCAAAGCTACGGGACAAAGCAATAACATTACCAATAATTGGTCAAGATAGTTTTGTGTGTATTAAAGGTTTTGAACAAGATAGAGACCTGAGTAAGATCTAAATGTCTTCGTTTGGTTTCAGAGGGGAGAATTTCCCTCAAGCCAAGCGGTGTCTGGAGCGATGCATCTTTCTAAAGTAGTGAGCGACCCAGCAATCACTGAGCTCATTCTGCCGTTGAAGAGGAGCTACACAATGGCCCGGTTAATTATTAATTAATTATTCATATTAATTGATTAGTTGATGAAGTTCTCCTGAGTGTCTCTGTGGAATTGCTGTGGTGGAATTCTCCTGGCTTAGCCTACATGCGGCGGCACGGATGGTGCAGTGGGTAGCACTGCCGCCTCACAGCAAGGAGGTCCTGGGTTCGAATCCCCGTCGGCCGGGGCCTCTCTGTGCGGAGTTTGCATGTTCTCCCCGTGTCTGCGTGGGTTTCCTCCGGGTACTCCGGTTTCCTTCCACAGTCCAAAGACATGCACGTTAGACTGATTGGAGAGTCTAAATTGCCCGTAGGTATGAGTGTGTGAGTGAATGGTGTGTGTGCCCTGAGATAGACTGGCGACCTCTCCAGGGTGTATTCCTGCCTTTCGCCCAATGTATGCTGGGATAGGCTCCAGCCCCCCTGCGACCCTGATCAGGATAAGCGGGTTCAGATAATGGATGGATGGATGGATAGCCGACGTGCTATTTAGCTGCTCCAAGCTGACAAACAAACACTCATACACACACAAGAGTGCACTCTAATGTTAGTCTCACGCTTACGTGTCATTTCCATTTCCAGCATTGTAGGCGTGTTGAAGGCATGTGACTGGCTGCTAGGCGTGTTGAAGACGTGTGACTGGCTGCTAGGCATGTTGAAGGCATGTGACTGGCTGCTAGGCGTGTTGAAGACATGTGACTGGCTGCTAGGCATGTTGAAGGCATGTGACTGGCTGCTAGGCGTGTTGAAGGCATGTGACTGGCTGCTAGGCGTGCGTTTGGATCCAAACTGCCACATCAGCACCAGCAACTTCACCCAGCAACGACACGCACCTCTACACGCGGAAAGGCAGGCGCTTTTAGACACGCTCTCCGTCCTTGTTCTGATGTGACGGAGAAGCATTCGAGCGCCCTGTCATATCACCAGCTCCCCCCTCCACATCCCGACATTCTGCAATCCGATCATTCCTTTATCTGTTCAGACGTCTGGGAATAATAATATTCCCGGGATCCGAGGATGTGGTCCGTATCGTTCCTGAGTGGAGGGCTGTCTCCCTGCTGTTCTGCTGAGTGAGACACAATGGCTGTTTGTCTGTAAAACACAATCAAAGCCCCCACTGCTGCTGTTTCTCAGGAGAAAAATGCAGGAATTGTGGGATATTATTCGGCTCTTTGCCACTTTCAGGAGCGTGAATGATTTTGCCGCGTTTCAAGTTCCTCCGATCTTTGAACTGCTGAGCCAGAGAAATAAATAACTGTTGCTTTGTTTTCCTAATGCTGTTAACCCTTCGACTGTTTATTCTTCAGTTCCACTGATGAGCAGAGCCGTACGTCTGTCTGTAGGCTGGGGCTCCGGTGGGTGGATTTGACTGGAGGCGAGTCGTCCCAAACTGGGTGAGAGGTAACCACTTAAGCCTGGGTTATACTTTCCTCATGGGGTTTTGATGATGTCAAACTGCTTCTAACATGCGATTGGAGCATTTATACTCTTTGTAGGTGTGTCTCCACAGCAGTCAGTTCAGTTCTGTTTATTTAAACTCTGAGACACTCTGAGAGCAGGTGGTATTAGCAAACCAATATCCCAAACTCTCGTGGAGCCGTTTCGGATGTGCGCGGAACAGCCAGAGACTTATGAAATGTCATTTTGGCCATGTTCACCCCCATGACCCTTGTGGAAGAGTGGAGCATAAACCAAGCCTTAACTCTAGATGGTGTGTTCCTTTAAGAGCGCAGGTGTCTTGCCGTTGGATCTGGGGCCTTTGATACTCTCTCCTCTCCTCTCCTCTCCTGTTCTTCTGAAATGCAGATGACAGAGCTCGCCACGCGCTGTCCCTCACTCAGAGGATGTTATTCTTCATCACTTGGTGCTGGGTAATTAACATAATTGGCTCGTTAATACACTGCCAGGTACAGAGCAGTGTGGAGCGCTGGTCCTGACAGGACTGATTTCAGGACGGGAGCTTTGCGCTGCGTTAGCTAACGGCTGTCTGCTCTGGTTTATCTCTCCCAGATCTGGGGATACAGTCTCACAGCTTCCCTTCTTTAAGGCTGTTTTATACTTCTGTGTGGTTAGGATACAGTCTCCCAGCATCGCAGCCTTAGGGCTGTTTTATACTGCGTTCTGCACATAGGCTGCCTGATCTGCGCTGTGTGCTCTCTCAGTCCTGTGATGGATCTCACACACTATCACTCTCCCCTCTCTCTCCTTGTTCTGTTTTGTTTAAATCCCCACGGAGAGATAAACATGTCTCCTGGAACGCAGAAATAACCGCCGTCATAAAGCACGCGATTCATCAACGTATCCTCCAAAAACTAAATTGAAGGTTATTTCTGTTTGCCGTTTTACAGTACGGGAGAGTCGTGATTCACATGATGTGATACGCAGTTTGACCGTGAACACGGTGTAATGCAGTGTACGCACACTCAAGTCTAATGTGGACAGATGTCAGCATAATACTTGCATTTAATGTCAAATCTAGTATGTAGTAAATGTAGTATGTGTATATTTTAATGAACAATATTTACATTCTCCTCCATGCCCTCATTTCCACTGGCACTCAGTCAGTAGCAGTGTATATTTTATAATATTTTATTATATTTTGTATATTTTGCCCTCTATGCATGTATCCTTTAGGTTTTAGCACTGCCAGAGCACAAAGACAAATTGCAAGAGGAAATAATTGCCTGAAGACTTGATCTCTGCAGTGGAATGGCACAGATACAGTACATCAGAAATGCGCTTTTAAGCAGCTCATTTACTCCGGTGAGTTATGGCTCGTGTGGCGTTCCTACGGCAGGGGAAGGGCGGTGTGACGCTGGTCTGTTTCCCGCCTGCGGCTCACGGTGACCGTGTGATCAGTCTTCCCGCTCTCCGAGATCACTCCCAACGACGGCGTCACAACCCTGTCCCCCGCGCCTAACGACCCTTTAAAACCAGTTCACCACTACTGTAAAACCAGTTCACCACTACTGTAAAACCAGTTCACCACTACTGTAAAACCAGTTCACCATTACTGTAAAACCAGTTCACCACTACTGTAAAACCACTTCAACACTACTGTAAAACCACTTCAACACTACTGTAAAACCAGTTCACCATTACTGTAAAACCAGTTCACCACTGCTGTAAAACCAGTTCACCACTACTGTAAAACCAGTTCACCACTACTGTAAAACCACTTCAACACTACTGTAAAACCAGTTCACCACTGCTGTAAAACCACTTCAACACTACTGTAAAACCAGTTCACCACTGCTGTAAAACCACTTCAACACTACTGTAAACCCAGTTCACCACTGCTGTAAAACCATTTCACCACTGCTATAAAACCAGTTCACCACTACTGTAAAACCAGTTCACCACTGCTGTAAAACCAGTTCACCACTGCTGTAAAACCACTTCAACACTACTGTAAAAATATAACCTATGCTCAGCCCTAATAACACTGTGTCTGTACTCAGCCCTAATAACACTCCACTATCTCTGTGCTCAGCCCTAATAACACTGTGTCTGTACTCAGCCCTAATAACACTCCACTGTGTCTGTGCTCAGCCCTAATAACACTGTGTCTGTGCTCAGCCCTAATAACACTGTGTCTGTGCTGAGCCCTAATAACACTGTGTCTGTGCTCAGCCCTAATAACACTCCACTGTCTCAGCGTCTCCTCTCTCAGAAACAGAGAGAGAGAGAGGAGGTACATTAATGTTCTTCAAGGATCAAATTTCCCAAATGTACCCTGAAAGTACAGTAATGTTCTCTTTGGGTACAAATGAGTATTTTTCCCAGGCAAACAAGGTACAAATGAATTCTATATGGCTGGTTATGGGTACAGTTTTATGCACCTACAGGGTACTGCCCCAGTGACGTGCATTTGTACCATTTTAGGCACTTTTTTGTACCTTTTTTTATTTCTGAGTGTGGCTGGTTTTAGGCCCGTAAGACCACAGTGTGTTTTTATTGAGTGTATTTGTGTATTTGCTGTTTAAAGTGTTCAGAACCCTCTCAGGAACATTAACTGATACATGAGTCTAGTCCAGTTCTTACTGCTGCTACTCAAACTCAGTTAACAAGGCAGTCAGCGCACATTTCGATTTCAAATGATGAATAATTATTCTCTCTTTCACCATCAATATGCAAAGATGATAAAAAAAATCTGTTTCCAAACTTTTAGCTGTAACGGCCGTCTGGAGCAGGGCATGATGGGAAGAGCTCAGAACAGCATCTGTGGGGGCGTGGCAGCAGTGTTTCAGCTGCGGAATATGAATGTGAATGTGAATATGAATATGGATATGGATATGAATCAGCAGAATAGTAATTACGGTGTATGATTACTATTTACATTTACCCAGACATGCTTGCATGCACACCACACACACACAGACTCTCTCTCGAACACACACATGCCACACCACACACACTGTATGCACACACGCATGTGCTTCAACACAGAACGCAAACACAGACGCACACACACACACACACACAGACTCTCTCAAACACACACATGCCACACCACACACACACACACGCTCACACACACACATACAAACACACTCACAGGTACACAGGCACTCTCTCTCACAAACACACACATATGTATGGACTGATTCAGAGTTATGCAGAAAGGTCTGGAGCTCTCAGGCTGTGATTTAGACAGGTACAGAAAGGGGGAAGCGATGCTCCAACGGTCTGTGGGGAGTGCGAGGGCAGGGTTTGGGTGGGGGTGCTGTAGGGGAAGGGGAGGGTTTGGGTGGGGCTGCTGTAGGGGGAGGGGAGGGTTTGGGTGGGGGGTGCTGTAGGGTGAGGGGAGGGTTTGGGTGGGGGATGCAGTGGGGGGGGGGGTATGGAGTTTGGGGTGGGGGGGGTGGGCGGTGAGGTGCAGGGTTTGGGGTTGGGGGGGTGCAGGATTCTGGGTTGGGGGGGCGTGTGGAGTTTGGGGTGTGTGCTGGGATGGTGTTGGGTAAAGTGATGAAAAGTTGCAGCCTGTTAATGAGAGAGTAGAGAGGCAGGGATGGGGCTCAGTGGGGGGGTGCAGTAGAGGGTTGGGGGGGTTTGGGGGGGGCTCAGTGGGGGGGTACAGTAGAGGCTTGGGGGGGTTTGAGGGGGGCTCAGTGGGGGGGTGCAGTAGAGGGTTGGGGGGGTTTGGGGGGGGCTCAGTGGGGGGTTTGGGGGGGGCTCAGCGGGGGGTTTGGGGGGGGCTCAGTGGGGGGGTGCAGTAGAGGGTTGGGGGGGTTTGGGGGGGGTACAGTAGAGGTTTGGGGGGGGGCTCAGCGGGGGGGGGCTCAGCTGGGGGGGGGGGGGGTAATTAGCCGCGTCAGCAGCCAGACTCTCCGCCCCCGCCCCCCCCCCCCTACGCTCCCGCTCAGAAGTGTGTCGCTCAGCCGATGGTGCGTATGTCCACCGCTCACGTCTCCCACGGTTACCAGCGTCCGCACGCCTCCATTTCATTTGATTATTTTATCACCTTCATCACCAGACGAGCGCTTACCGCCGCCCTGCAGGACTGAGGGGAGGGTTCTGCTCCAGCTGTGGTCCCTAATAGACTGTGATCACTGTCATCTGTTCCGCACTGACCTCCTCCAGAGCCCCCTGACGCCATGACTCTTTCTCCAGAGTGTTTCTGTACACGGGGAACATCTTTCTGCTGAAAGTCACGAGTGTGCGTGTTATTGTGCATTAGGAGGGTACAGGGTGTTTTGGGAGGGGGGTGTCAGACGGGGGTGTCAGACGCTCTCCCCCCAAGCACACGCTCCATCTGAGCACTGATCTGTTCTCCTGTGAGGGACTCAGATCACAGGATTATCCGTCGCCAATGACAACCGCCTGCCTCCATTCATACCTGACTGAAGATATGTCACAGGGTTACACCTGTCATTATAAATGCTTATCATTTATAACATGTGTTATAGCCACTTATAACCATGTTATAGCACATGTGATAACCTGTGATCATGGCTTGTGATGGTAACCTGTAGTCCTAATGGTATTTACATAATTGTATTTGTTAATGGTTAACTAATTGTACATTTATCCTCTGGCTTGCTAATGTATACTATGAATGTAACTTATATGTGAGTTAGTTGTTAACAAATACATTAACTAATGCTTCATGCATAATGCATAACATTTGTGTGTCAATTCATTCATGTTGACAATTACTTTAGTTAATGACAATTCCTGTACCGCATTGTAAAGTGTGAACATATGTTTTAAGACACATGGGCTGACTGGAGTGTCCCCTCTCACTGTTCACACTGCTGTTGTGTCTAAAGGCCGTTTCTCCTCTGGCTGCTGGTGAAGATTAGTTTGGAGCTGCTTTTCTCTGCAGAAATCATTCAGGCTTTATTTTTAAATGTGGGCCAGTGTGGGGCTGTTAGCAGGCCTGTCAGTGTGGGGCTGTTAGCAGGCCTGTCAGTGTGGGGCTGTTAGCAGGCCTGTCAGTGTGGGGCTGTTAGCAGGCCTGTCAGTGTGGGGCTGTTAGCAGGCCCGTCAGTGTGGGGCTGTTAGCAGGCCTGTCAGTGTGGGGCTGTTAGCAGACCTGTGAGTGTGGGGCTGTTAGCAGGCCTGTCAGTGTGGGGCTGTTAGCAGGCCTGTCAGTGTGGGGCTGTTAGCAGGCCTGTCAGGGTGTGAGACAGCTTATGAGGTGGAGGCTAACAGTCTGTGAACCAGCTGGGTATTTCAGATCAGACTCCTTATGGAAATCCTATCGCCAAACATCTCTCTTACAGAGCCTTCAGAGGCAAACAGAGTCCCTACTTCTCATCATCAGACGTGTAAAAACTGGGGATTATGTGGAAATATGCTAATAACTCAGCGCTTCAGTTATTTCAGATTCACGGTGTTCAGGCTGGGCTGAGCAGCTCATCGAATGGTGTGTGTTGTATTCCCACAATGCTTTGCACTGCACCAGGATTTCCAGCCAATTTAGGTCGAAATGGAGTCGGTCTCTTTGAGACAAAATGGTGGTTTGATCATCTCCCCAGCCTCCAAACAAAAAACAAGAAACAAACTAATACAGCCCAGGAAGATAAATAAGGGCCGTGACAGATTGATGAATATCAGGGCTGTAATTAGGCTAATTAGACCAGCGCTTCAGGCTGATTGGTCCCAGTGGTGCTATTCGTGTAGGTCAGTGTGATGGAACAGGAGATGGGGGTTTGTCTCGGTCAGTGTGATGGAACAGGAGATGGGGGGTTTATCTCGGTCAGTGTGATGGAACAGGAGATAGGCGGTTTGTCTCGGTCAGTGTGATGGAACAGGAGATGGGGGGTTTGTCTCGGTCAGTGTGATGGAACAGGAGATGGGGGTTTGTCTCGGTCAGTGTGATGGAGCAGGAGATGGGGGGTTTATCTCGGTCAGTGTGATGGAACAGGAGATGGGGGGTTTGTCTCAGTGTGATGGAACAGGAGATGGGGGGTTTGTCTCGGTCAGTGTGATGGAACAGGAGATGGGGGGTTTGTCTCGGTCAGTGTGATGGAACAGGAGATGGGGGTTTGTCTCGGTCAGTGTGATGGAACAGGAGATGGGGGGTTTGTCTCGGTCAGTGTGATGGAACAGGAGATGGGGGGTTTGTCTCGGTCAGTGTGATGGAACAGGAGATGGGCGGTTTGTCTCACTAAAAGGGCTGAATTTGAGTTTCCAAAGGACATCTTGGGTACAAATAATGTGTACATAAACAGTTTATAATATGTTTAAAGAAATATGAAAATGAACAGCCATTCTGAAGTATTTACCTTGAGTGGACAGCCCATTAGTTACACTATGCAATATGTTATAAATGGAAATTCACTGTCTCCACTGACTGTGTTCTGACACAGTGCACTATCCCACCATTTTGGCTCAAAGGGGGTATGAGTATTGTATGACACATGGTATGAAATGACATAAAGTTTAGAGTGGGATTTAGATGTAGATTTGCCATGGATTCTGTTTGAGGGCCCTAATACTCATATTTCTGAATGAGGAAATGTGCTGCACTTACAAAACCATAACATGTTGTTAGTTAGACAACCTCCTTTCTTTTTTAATGAAGTGTTTCCTTTGCTGTCACAGGTTTGGATACCTGTGAACGATGCAGAATCCTACATACCTGCACTCATGTACACACACACACACGCACGGAAACTCACACATAAACACATGAGAATATTACAGAGTGGGCGCTTGCCTTTGCAGTGTGCAGTTACGTACACATGCACGGGCAAACATTCTCACACATACACGGGTTAAAAAAAACTACAGTGAGAGCTAGCCTTTGCAATAAAGTTTGTATTATTGACGTGTCCATGCTTCATTTAAAACAGAAGTGCGTTTCATATCCCCGTGATCTGCAGGGCGATGAGAGGGGGAAATATTCGGCGGGTAAAGAGAAAGTCAGCAGATGTAGATTCTGAGTGATGGTGTCCGTCTCTCCGAACGGTCCGACAACACAGAGATGCTGACCGGCAGGTTCTGCCAGCGGTACCATTTTAAATGTGGGAGATGGAGAAATATGATTACGCTTATAAGCCTGTGCTACAATATTTTTATTATTATTCATGAAACGGACAGCACCTTGGCCAGTTCGACGGTCACAGTATATTAAATCCAAATATAATTTTCCCATCGCAAGCCCCACCACATTGTACATGCCTTCGAGAAAAGCACTATTGTGGTTATACTGCAGATAAGTTGTCCAGCTCTATCTATAGATATTCGTTATGCTTCTGTGCCGCACACGATCCCTGAGTTTGTATTTGTGCTGGCAGCCGGGCAGCCCTTTCGCTGAAGCAGTTTGCTGGGCCAGTCGGCAGTAATCTTCCCCTGGATCAGAGAAATGCAGCGATAAGGACAGAAAGTTAGTTTGAGATGGTTCCAGACTATTTATTTAGATTAAACCCAGATACTGACTCACTGTGGTCTTAAATATCCCATGGTTCTCATTACAGGAGTGTGGATCTTCACCCCTGGTGTTATAGTCCTAAATTCACTCTAACCCCGGTCAAATATCCGTCTGTCTTACACTTTATTTGCAAAGACACAACAACTTTCCCTCCAAGCCTGGCTTCTCAAGGTCATCTCCGCAATACTCAGGTTGATAAAATAGTCTCCAATGTTTCTTACTTCTGTTTTTATTTTTTACCCCAACTATTGTCCCAGGTAAACAATTTAAATACAATACACATACAAATACTGCGAACTGCAACAAGCTGCTAATTGATCAATCATTATATTTGAGTTTGCTATGTCAGTGCCAGGCCTTAGAGCCTAATTCCTGCTGTCTTCTGAATACGAAACACAGTTGCTTCCATTAGTCATGCGTTTAGTTTGGTGTAATCCCTATGAGACAGTTGTAAACCTGAATGACACCCCCTAATCTCACCCGCAATGTCAAACTGAAGTTTGGGCTTAGTTTCCTGTAGAACAGGATGTCAGGAGTGCTGCACTTACGATGGAGTGCTAAACCTTTCCCAGACAGCAGCCTCTGTCAGTGCTTCTAGCTTTGATAACTGCTTAGCTAACAAAACAATGCAAGACATAAAAAATGTAAAAAAAAAGTTGGCTTATTACATATTCTGTGGTGGTAAACCGCTAATACTTGTCTAATCTGTTCATGAGAAGGGGGGAAAGTGGTTCCTGTTTCCAGGAAAGGAATTGGAATTGTCCCAAAGTCAGAAATGGAAAAGACTGCAAGCTGTGGGACCAGCAGGGAATTCTTATTTACAGCAGAACATTAAACACCAACCTGAGATCGGCCATCCCATCGTCCCTGTAGGGTCTCCGCCTGGTGCAGAACTCTACAGCCATTCACTGATCAGGATTAACAACAAGGGCACATACGTCAATCGTGCCCCCATTAAAATAATCAATAAACTCTCCATAACCAATAGGCAGGGGGGGATAACTTCACACTAAAGTGCCAATCCATTCAGTTTGGGTTTGATAAAAAGCCACAAACCACATTTGATCCAAACACACTTTCACCACAGAAACACCTTCTCATTGATGTGCCTCTTTAAACCAGCCCATCGGTCACGCTTTACAGTAAGGGTGTATGAACTGGCACTAACTAATGCAATTAATTAAGCATGGAATTAACTTTTCATTAGCTAATGCATTTGTTAACTACTAACTAATGTTTTGGTCACATGAATATTTCTCAAAACATACTCAAAACAATAGTAGAGCAGGCATTTTGATTAGTTGGACAGGCTATAAGGTGGACAGTGTCATATGGCCTTGGACTGAAAGGGTGAATGATGTGAAAGGATTAATGATGAAAGATGAAGAACCCAACGCATCCCAACTCTGTGTGTTTACATGAAGTCAAAGGCTTCAGAAGTAAATACTTCTGTGTGGTTATTTCTTTGGGAATAGAAGTGAACTCTGGGTATTGTGCTATTATGTATTTTAAACCCCGCCAACCTTGGCGTTATTCCATCCGGATACTCGAGTCAGCATTTTGTCCGTTGCTTTAACTTATGAATAAATACAAGTGGCACCTTCCTGCTTGAAAAAACACAGTTTGCCAAGTTCATTCTGGCGCTTGCTGAACTGTCCAAACTGTGTAAAGGAAACGTTTTCTTTTTAAATGACACCATGAGTCAGAGTTTGGGACAGGCGATGGGTGAATCCACAGAAGGCCTTATTTATGAAGCCCGCGGTGTTTAGAGTCAATGGCTGTCCTCACAGTGTCCTGTCATTAGTGAGTAAATCTCTGCCACACATTGGCAGCAGGGACTTGCCTCCTGGGGGAGGTTCAGCTGCATTGTGGTCATACCTGGCAACCACACGTCCCTCTGGCTGCAGGCTACTGGCCCTCCTGGTCGGGCTCCATGGAATTCCTCCTGGGGGGCCTGCGTCTCCAAGGCAACAGTCAGAGGAGGTGCCGGGCTGCCAAGTCAGAGGTTAAGTCCCCTCTCTCATCCACTCCCAGAGGTGGTGCCGGGTTGCCAAGTCAAGGTTAAGTCCCCTCTCACAGCAGCTGAAGGAAAAGTCGATGATTCCCATGGAGCAGGGTATTGGGGGGGGGGGGGTTGGTGGGAACACACGTTAGGCGTGACACAGGACCGCTCTGATTTCCTGTCCAGCTGTGCGTGGGACCATAGAGCCCAGGAGAGGGGCTAACTGTGAGTGTTATCGATCGCCGCCCAGACCCCTGTGTCCCCGGGGCCCAACAGGACTGATGGGGTTGTCGTTCCTGTCAGCGCGTGTGACGTTTCTGACAGCACGTCTCCTGCCGCGTTAGTGCGGTTTGGGTTCAGCTGCCACGGCGTCCTTTTCCACGGCAACCGCTGCGTTCCGCTCCGTCGCCACGGTTACGTTTGGGTTTAGCGGAAACCGACATCGCTACGGGCAGGGGAGGGGCGTTTTAAACGCTGCGGAGAGCTGTGTGATTAAGAAGGGCGTTTTAAACGCTGCGGAGAGCTGTGTGATTAAGATGGTGAAGCGAGTGGGAGAGAGAGAGGCTTCCAGACCCGGGAGAGACACATCCCTACCCAGTGGCCTGGCTCACACACAGGCAGATTAAAAAGTCGCTTTTTAAAACAAAATACAGCGTTTAAAACTATAAACTGCTCTCCGGGAGAGAGAGAGAGACTATATCTTCACAACAATATTCTATAAAACTGCCCTATGATTGTTTTAGGCAAAAAAATTTGCAGGCACGTATGCGCCAGACCTGGGTCAAATGCGTAATGGTTTTGGAGTCAAATATTTGTCTGTCCTCGATTGATCTGGTGCTTTTGAGCCGAGCAAGAGGACCAGAAGGTAGGCATTGCACTTGTTTTTCATGGGTTTTTCAGTATTTCAGTTTTTCATAGGTCCCAGTACACCAGACGAGCTCAGTAAAATGGAGAAAAGTTTTTGAATCCAAAACAATGATGTACTTGACCCAGGTCTGAACCGGACACAATGACCAAACACACGCGTGTTGATTGAAGTTTCAGTCGCAGCACAAAACTATTTCATTCAAAACACATTTGCATCTCCTCACATTTATGTTTATTTTTCAGTGCTTGCGATTAAATTTCTGTAATCGCTCCTTTTTGTTGCCGGGTTACATTGGCATAGAACACAAACGTCATGAAAGACGGAACACGGACCCCATGACACCGCTCCACACGCCTGTTACCATGCCGATCGCAGGGGGCCCATTTACTCTGCCTCAAATATAATTGCGTTTGGGACAAAAGATGAGAAAGTTAACAGATTATGTTTGCTTCCAGGAGAAGGGCTTATCAAAGCGTCATTAGGCCAGGAGATGTGGCTATATTTGTGGCTAATGATGCATGTGATGTCAGCCTTGTCCCGCAGTTGAGGTGGGACCTTTTTTGGCATGGGGGGGGATGACACGCAACAACCCCCCCCCCCCCTTCCCAGCCTGTCCTTCACCAGGGCGGTGCACACCAACATGTAGGGGAGGCACAGTTATTCTTTGTTTTGTTTTGAAATGTTTTTAAATAATGATGCAATTTAAGTATAAATTTAGGTTCGAAGATTGAGGGGGACTTCCAATAAAATTCCACTAAATCATAATTTCGTTCGTAATTTTCCACCTTACATTAGGGTAAGTACTGTGTATTGAGTTTTATATTTTAATTAGTGTTGCAGACGACCTGTGTAAGCATTATAGCATATTAGACTAGCCTAGACACACACACACACACACACACACACACACACACGCACACACACACACACACAGTCTCTGCTGCATTCATAATTCTGCTTCATGAGCAGCTCCACCTCAGGCTGTCTCTTCCCGTTTGAACAAATAAAGAGAAAGACATTCTGAACAGCTGAGCAGACAGCACACAGCCCTGCTGAAAAAAACAGCTCAAGCTAGGTTTTGAAACAGCTGGTGGCTGGTCATTTCAAGCTGGTCCTAGCTGGATTTTACACCAGGGAGCTACATTGTGATCATGAATGGCGCTTGTATATTTTTGAAAAGAATGCCATTTTCTAATTTTCTTTTTAATTCCCACGTTTGGTCTCTCCAGTCAATGGGCCTGATGCCTCTGCCTTCACACCCCGTTCAGGTGCAGACGCTGGAACGCGAGCCACGCGTCTTTCAGCTCTGCCACAGGAGAGCTGTCTGTACAGACACAGGAGTGTGTTTCAGCTCTGCCACAGGAGAGCTGTCTGTACAGACACAGGAGTGTGTTTCAGCTCTGCCACAGGAGAGCTGTCTGTACAGACACAGGAGTGTGTTTCAGCTCTGCCACAGGAGAGCTGTCTGTACAGACACAGGAGTGTGTGTCTGCGTGACCGCGTGGGGGGTGTGAATCATTCCAGTCCTGACGCCGGACGGCACATACGGCAGAGATCAAGCTATTAACCCGGCGTCTTAATCACTCCTCCATCCGCGCCGCGCTAATTACTGAAGTTACCTGCTCTTCAGCGCTGGAGAAACACCCTGCCCTTCCACCAAGTTCCCCCTCCCATGGCAGAACTGCTGCACTTTCATCAACAAAGATTTGAAAAGTTTATTTTCTCGGTTGCTTATTCTTGGCCTCCTTGGTTACCTTGGAAACCTGTTTATCCAGAACATTCCATCTGGTTCTATTCCGTCCTTGAAGTGTTGCAGTGGTTGGGCGGAGCGGACAGTGGAAGATGGTTTCTGACTCACGCTAGAGACAGGGAGTGTGTCTCTCTTTCTCTCTCTCTCTCTCTCTCTCTCTCTCTCTCTCTCTCTCTGATATTTCACCACTAAGATTTCCTCACCAAACTCTGGACTGACTCCAATTCGAGGCAAGTCTTGGTACCTTACATGAGAACAAATCTCTTATCTCAACTGCTGTTTGAAAGAAAGAAATAAGTCATCCATCAAAATCATGAAGCTCTGTGATTAATAGAGGGAGGCAGCACAAGAACTGGGGTGACTGCCTCTGTTATAACAGCGTTAATCGTTCGTTTTAAATCTTGTCATTTTGATTTCATTGCAATGTGGCAGTTTTCACTATATACAGTAGATCTCTCTCTCTCTTAGCACAATTGACATGGAAATTAGATGGAAAAATATTACAAGCATATTATTTATTCCACTAATTTTGAGTTGGAATGGGATAGATGCACTTTTACATCATTGACTGCAGTCGCCTTCATTCCTTGTCCTGGAGATCCAGAGTCTGAGCTGGCTTTTGTTACCTTATTATCAGCGACTGATTGAGACCCAAGAGACCGGGGGGGTGAGTTAACTGTGTAATTACCTGCTTTAATTGATTCATTAAGTGCTGAGTAACAGCACAAACCAGCACTCCCTGCGGCTCTCCAGGACCAGGACTGAAGATGACTGCTTCACTGGATCACCGGTGTTCTCTAAACAGCGCGACACATCCTGGATTCAGCACGTACATGGCTGTCTCCCCCTGCGTCTGTTCTGTTCACATCACAGCCATGAGAGTGGCAGGAGAAAGGGTGTAGCTAACAGTGTGTGACTCCTCTCCTGCTCTCTAAGATGGACTCCAGTGTGTGACTCCTCTCCTGCTCTCTAAGATGGAGTCCAGTGTGTGACTCCTCTCCTGCTCTCTAAGATGGAGTCCAGTGTGTGACTCCTCTCCTGCTCTCTAAGATGGACTCCAGTGTGTGACTCCTCTCCTGCTCTCTAAGATGGAGTTCAGTGTGTGACTCCTCTCCTGCTCTCTAAGATGGAGTCCAGTGTGTGACTCCTCTCCTGCTCTCTAAGATGGAGTCCAGTGTGTGACTCCTGTCCTGCTCTCTAAGATGGAGTCCAGTGTGTGACTCCTCTCCTGCTCTCTAAGATGGAGTCCAGTGTGTGACTCCTCTCCTGCTCTCTAAGATGGAGTCCAGTGTGTGACTCCTCTCCTGCTCTCTAAGATGGACTCCAGTGTGTGACTCCTCTCCTGCTCTCTAAGATGGAGTTCAGTGTGTGACTCCTCTCCTGCTCTCTAAGATGGAGTCCAGTGTGTGACTCCTCTCCTGCTCTCTAAGATGGAGTCCAGTGTGTGACTCCTCTCCTGCTCTCTAAGATGGAGTCCAGTGTGTGACTCCTCTCCTGCTCTCTAAGATGGAGTCCAGTGTGTGACTCCTCTCCTGCTCTCTAAGATGTCCCTTTCTGCTTTGTAAATGTGATCAGATCATGGTGGCTCTGACTCTTTCCCAGTCCAACACGATGCTCCTCTGTGTGTGTGTTTGACATGATGCCCCTCTGTGTGTGTGTTTGACTTCATTTCCTCCAAATGTGTCTAGTGAACGGACATGGAGGAATCTCGGTAATCCAGACCCTGTTAGGAATTATTTGACCTGCCTGTTTTCCCTCCAGGATGCAATATGATCAGAGACACCCAGCGTGCATATTAAAGTCAGGATTAATCCTGCAGTAAAAAGTGATGAGGCATTAGCAGAGAGGATAAATTCAGGGTTTTACACGGACACTGATCTCCACTGACAACCAGGTGCCAATCTGGCACACCGGTTGAACGATTTTGGAAATGTGTGCTGAGAAAGTGAGAATCTGACATAATCCATCCAAAATGAACTATATTTAATGAATGGCAATATGGAATGCCTGTATCCTTGAAAAAAGCAGCATTACAGTAATCTCTGAAGTCTTCACAACTCTTAGCAGCTGAGATCCGAAACTGAGCTGAGAACGATGGCGTTATCCACCCTCTCATTAACTTCTCTGCGACTGCAACGAGGCAGACGATGAAAGATCTGTTTCGCTGAAACTTCCCTTTGAAGCGATTTACAAACGCTGCCTCTTTTGTGTTCAAGAATGTGCCTAAATATACAGCCAGCAGGTTTCCCAGTTATAATTCTGTGTAATTACAGTGCGTTTATATGAAACATGCACTCCAGCATCTCTGTAAAAACACAATCATATACTACTGTATATAATAATTTGTTATTTAGCTGTCACTTTTATCCAAAGTGGCTTACAGTTGATTAGACTAAGCAGGGGACAGTGCCCCGGAGCTGTGCCACTCATCTCCACGTTTTGCGGGCCGCAGTGTCTGCAGGTATTTGCTCGTACCGTGCTCTACACCTGCTTTCACTAATAACTTATTATCTTAAACGAGCAGGTGAAATCATGAGTGAAATCAGGTGGCGTAGCACTGCCTTGTAGCAATGTGAGGTGAAGGGCCTCACTCAACAACTGTACCGATCTTACTGTGACTACACTGGGTCTTGAACCACCAAGCTTCCGGGTCCCAGTCATGTACCTTAACCACTAGGCTACCGCCTGCCTCCGAATATTAAAATGAAACTTAATTTATTTGTATTCAACGACTGATGTGGTGACAGAGCAGTGCTTAGTCTTGCTTTATTTACAACCCTGGAGCCTTTGAGGCATTAAGGAGAGGCGCACATAACCAGCGCTCAACAGTCGACAAACTTGTATAAAAGGAGCTACGTGTGGACCGTTTGTTTTGTTAATGTCATGCAGGCAGATGTTTCGAGAAGTCATCTTGGTTCGTTTCCATCAAAGAATACAGCAGACCCTTCTACTCTTGAAGAAGAGCTGGAAAGGAAAAATATCTGAATTTTGAATACGATGCTTTGATTATAAACTATAAACAACAAATAAAAATAATCACAAACATCTTTCGATTGAGGTAGGAGAAAATGGCACATCTTCTTCAAAGTGTGTCTGAAGAGCCAATAACTGATTGAGAGGCTCTTAACTCCAAACTTCAGAATTTACATTTTTTATATTTGAACCGGTTACAAACACAGAAATACTGAAATGAAACAGTTTTGATGGTAGCAGAAGTATGAAAAATACACAAGTGAATGCATTCAAGTGTCAATTTCAGAATAACACTCTAAATATCGCGTATGAAAGTGGTGTATCTATTTTACAACTGCAATGTGAAATAGAAATGATATTAGTAATTACAAACAAATTAGTTGCAACTAAATTGTTATCACTATTATTGTTTTTCTGGAAGTTGTTTACTAACATAAAAGCATCTTAATTACTCTGATAATTACCAGGTGATCCCTAGTCTGACTTTTCTGAAATAATTTAATTTAAAATGCTTCATGCTCATATTTCAAAGGGTATTTTACAAAACCAGGGTGGTTTCTCTGTGATAGTGATATATAACTAACAGGTACAACCGGGAGCTTTCTATTTGATGGTGACACATGGCCAGTTGGTACAAAGGGGTGGTTTCTCTGTGATGGCAACACAAACCCAGTAGGAAAAGAAGCAGACTGGTTTCACAATGAGAGTGACACATTACCAATAGGTACAAAAGGGTGGTTTCTATTTGGGCATGGCAGGGGTAGATAAAGCTGAGGAGAGGGAGTGGGTGAGACAGAACTTTAGAGTGAACTTTTTCTCAGCGAGATAACGTTCTGCTTATTTAAGTATGTTTACTGTGTATGCTTCATATCAGACGACATTACTGTTAATGTACAAACAACGTTCCTGGCATTGTCAGTATTAAACGCGATGGCAGCAGATGAATCGTTGAGGAGAGTTGATGAGGATTGATTAATACGAGTATGGAACACAGTTTAATAGATTAATAATCTCCATCTGGTGCGTGCCCAGGCCCTGGATGTCAACATCAAGCTTGGATGTTCAAAGCTCCGTTCTCTTCCATCGATCAGTATCTGCGCTGCTTTAGAGCCGATTGATCAGCCTCTGGAGAGCCTCCTCCCCCTGGGCCTCCGCTCTGACGCGCAGGCAAAACGCTGTCGGTTTATGCAGACATAGATCTGACATGGCTCTGTCGATAGCCCTGGATAAAGTGGTGGCCATGTTCTCAGATATACAGTACAGGAAGTGGGTTCAGATTGAGGGTGTACTGATATACAGTACAGGAAGTGGGTTCAGATTGAGGGTGTGCAGACATACAGTCCAGGAAGTGGGTTCAGATTGAGGGTGTACAGATATACAGTACAGGAAGTGGGTTCAGATTGAGGGTGTACAGATATACAGTACAGGAAGTGGGTTCAGATTGAGGGTGTACAGATATACAGTACAGGAAGTGGGTTCAGATTGAGGGTGTACAGATATACAGTACAGGAAGTGGGTTCAGATTGGTACGTCTTATCTGAACATTCTAATGCTGATGTCACAATCACTGCTGCTAACTGAAAGTTCTAGAACACTGACATAGAATTTTGAGGAAAAATAAAAAACATTCTAAATAAAAGGTTAATTCTAGATTTATTCGAATGCTACCCGATCTTGCCCTGTCTAGTGACTATAGCCGTCAATGATTTTTCTTTGTACAGATTTAATCCAGGGGAGAGCCAAAGCCAGGAGATAATCTTCCCTTGCTTTGTACGATGACAGACATATTATTATTAAAATTGACAACCTCTTATCCATTGTTGCTACTACTCTATTGCTCTTTGTGTTATAATGGGACTTTAGTTTATCTGCCAAATCCACTGATACGGTGGAGTGAAGGAATTGTTGGGCAGGGACACCTGTCAGGCCGCAGGAAGGAAAATAAAGATTGCCAAAATATGATATTAATCTCTGAGGAAGCAGGTGAGGCAGAGTTACCAATGTACCTGCAGTAGGATCATAAATATAATTTTACACTTCGCTGAAGTTGCGCTCCTGTGTTTAAGGCATGGGGCCTCAGCATGGTGCGTGTGCGCGCGTGTGTGTACCTGTGTGCGCGCGTGTGCGTGTGCGTGTGCGCGTGTACGTGCGGATGAGGCCCAGGACAGGAGGCGCGGGTTTTACCAGCACGACGAACCGAAAAGAGCGTCACGCCTTTCACTGCACAAGTACATTAAAATGCGGTTAAAACATTAAAGTTCACGCCAAACACACCTGCGCTGGGCAGGAGGAGGAAACGCTTTAAAAAACAGGAGGAAAAGGTGTCAGATACTGCGGCACGCACGCGTACAGTGGGGAGTCTGCTTTCGGAGCTATCGCGTTTGATTCAAGCATCGTAACAAAAACCTTTTCTGACACTTCCCCGATCCTAATTAGCACATAAAAATCATGCGCGCTGTTGACAATGTTTTTGTAATGTTGCAGACATAAAAAATATAAAAAATCACCTTGTTTTGCAGACTTACGAAGAACTTTATTTTGAGCTACTATTGTTATAAAGAGATAATAGAGATAGTTCAGGATAATTAATTATCTTTTTCTTTTAACAGTGGTGTGTAGATGAATGAAATTACTCACTCGGGAATGAATTTGTCCTCTCGTGTCATTCCCGGGGCGATAGTGGAAATCCGACGTTAATGATGATGCGCGATGCGCGGATTGCTGGTGAATCTGGTGACTTGGCCGCCCGTGAACCTGGCTTTCTCCCCCGCCGTGTCTTCGGAGTTTATCCTGTCTGCTTCATTAACCTGCAGTCCTTGATTCTGTTTGATTTAATAGTGCTTATGCATTTATTTTCAGCCGCAAGATGCACAGCACACAAAGCAACAATAAATAAATAAATACATACATAAATAAATAAAACCGAAAACTGAACATACTTTTCAGTTTGGTAAGCAGAGAATGTGATTGTATCGTGGTTATTTCCTGTGGGGTTGTTGCCTGTTTATCTGTAATTGGGACAGTCTGGGGCTGCGCAGACATAAATAGATAAATAAATGCACACAGGTGTCAATTACACCGCGGAATATGCAGATCCGCGCATGCAGCGGTGACGTCAAAAAGGAGTGTAGACTGAAGCCGCTGGAATAGGACAAGCTGTAACACTAAGAAACACTCAGAGCTGTGGAATGGAGTGACGCGGCCAGGAGCAGGGACACGTTCCTCCAAACCTAATTTAATAAAGCCCAGCTACGCGCGAGGCTAAGACTAATCTGCGGACGGACGGTGGAATCGTTTTCCATCGAGACGGAACGCGTCTGTGTCTGATCTGGTTAACGGCGCTCACGTGCATTTCTTCGCCCGCGGAATAGCTACGACAGGTAGGGGAGCCGTTGTGTTTCAAGAGATGCTCAAGGGGCGACGTTGCTGTCTCTCGCCACCACAACGACAGCTTTTTTTTGCTTCGGGTGTCAAGATAAATTCATAGAAGATCTGAAAGATTGTTTCATTTTCAAGTTTTGTGTATGGTGATGCTGCGACTGGCAGTCGTGCTGAACAACATTGATATGCTTGAAACATACGTTGTTCTTACAAATATTCACACTGGTTATCAATCACGAGACCACCCACAGAGATTTAATTAAAAGCGTCCAGTGCTTCTGGCGCTAAACGTGTCTTTTGGGACTGAAACATTGTGCATATCCTACTTTGAAATGACCTGCGTGCTTTCTCATCGTTAAACTGACGTAATAAAGCAATTTTGTTCTCGTGCCAACTTGCTTTGACGTGGACTGCGCGACCTGTTTCGTGTGTGCTGTATGGTGCATATTTACGCATGGCAAACGCCCTGCTTTCTCAACCTTTGGCGCTTGCATATGCATATTTTGTACACACGTTCGCAGACACATACATATGCAGTTAATAGTCCTTGAATTGGGGTATGTGTTGTGTTCTCAGTGTGTGCTAGGAAGCCGAATACCTGGCATTGGAATCTACATATTCATGTCGCTGTTAGTAAATTAACTCAGAACTGTGTTCAATGACATGTCTTCAATGAACTGCGTCACGTTGACGTGGAGCTGTCGAGAACGGCGGTGCTGAAATCGGTCCGCTTAGTCGCATATGCGTAGTATTTCGTTACACAGTAACGTGAAAGCAGTTGATTCAATTGTCTGTGAAGACGTGTGTATTCATTGTGGTTTCTGGTGCAGATTCTAGCAACGATCGCCGCGCGTTACGATCACATTGCAACTGTTTTAAAATTTCCCTCGGGATGAATAAAGTATCTATCTATCTATCTCTATATCTCTATCTGTTTCGTGGCAGCGCCGTTTACAGTCGTCCACCTGCGCTTCCGTCGCCTGTCGTATTCTGCTTGTGTCATACACCTTGCCCTTGCTAGTTGCAGTACTGTTAGCAGATGTGCCTAGATGTGCCAATCTCTCTGATATTGGTATTTATTGAGAAGTTTTTCGTTCTTAGGGATTTTAAGCATCACCCAATGATGGTTATCTGCGGCAGTGGAACATGTTTGCAAGGTTCACATTTTAGATTAATTCAATAAAAATAATTGCTGCTAAAAGTTCAAAAGTATGGCCTTCATTTTTATTGGTTGAACTACACATTTTTTTGTGCTATGAGGAAAACAATGTCTGAAATTCCCACTGAAAGTAAATATACTATTATATTATATGATATTAATTTTATAATTTAGGTTTTCACCAAGGATCAATCCGGGTTGTAGCCAAAGTGCACTCACTGTTGTAATGTGTGGTTATTTGCGTTACTGTCACCTTCCTGTCAGCTTTGACCAGTCTGGCCCTTCTCCTCTGAAGTCTCTCATTAACAAGGCGTTTCTGCTCACAGAACTGCTGCTCACTGGATGTTTTGTTTTTCGCATACACTAGAGAGAATTGCTGGAGATCAGCGGTTTCTGAGATACTCAAACCACCCCCTGTCAGCAACAATCATCTCATGGTCAAAGTCACTTAGAACGTGTCTCTTTCTGACATTTGCTCTGAAAAACAGCTGAAACTCTTGACCACATCTGCATGCTTTTATGCCTTTTGCTGCTGCCACACGATTGGCTGATTAAAGCTGACAGGAAGGTGGCAGTAAGTCAAATAACCATGCATTTCAACAGGGGTATGCAGAAGAGCACCTCACTCATACCTCATACGCATCAAACCTCTCAGTGGACAGGCTACGGCAGCAGGAGACTTAAGTCTAAAAAATAAGTCAAATAAATACCTAATAAAGTGCTCACTGAGTGTACATTGTGCTTCTCTGTGGTGGTTTCAGAGTTAACCTAATTAGAGTTATTTTTACCATCGTGTGTTCCGCATTGGTCAGGCTGAATCCACTTTGATAAGGCAGGAGATCATCTGTGTGGTAATTTAATTCAGGTGCTAATTGCTTCTGTACAATGTTCAGAGTGACCTTTAGTGGGACGCGGTATTTCAGCCTAACAGGCTGGGGTTGGGGTTGTGTTCTGCTGAAGGCTGGACTGCAGACAAAGAGCCTTTAACCCGTAGAAGGCTTTTTTTTAATGTTTGTTTGTTTTTTCGAGTTCAAGGACAAATGGAGTTCTCGTACGACTGAGTGTTTTAGAACTCCAGTGCTTTCAGCTACTGTACTGTTACTGTAATTGCTGTTACATCAGCATGTTCCGTTAAGAATACTATATAATTCTCTGTGACTCCCCGCCGCCTCGATGGAGAGAGTTTTTTTTTAACTCTGCCTGTTTTTGATTATCCTCCTGCCATCAAACCTGCCGGCTCATATCCAGGTTCTCAGACAGGCTGGTAGCGGTCAGGGACCTGTGCCCTCATCAGCCTTTGGGCCGAGGCCTTCGTTTGGCCTGTGGAGAGTTACGCGTCCCCCTCAAGGACAGCGCTTGTGTTCCAGCGGAGACGTGACAACGTGTGGAGGAATCTGACTGCCCTTGGAGGGCTGGATCCAGGCACCATATGTTCAGATTTGATCACTCCTCACTCTATAAACTTTATTTTTTTAATAAAAGTGTTCTTTGGCTTGTCTCCGTAGAGGAACCCTTTTTAGTTATTTATGGAACATTCTCTCATAGGTTTGAAGCGTGAAAGCTCCCAGGCAAACAACTGTTTTGCCTGACAAAGAACCAGATAGCTAGATTTGATGAACTAGATAGCTGCTATGATATCACAGGGTTCCTTTTGCAGCTATTTTTTTTCTGCGAGTGTAGCTGAACCTTCTGCCCGTGGAACATCTTTAAAGAGAAACATTACTGCGTATCACTATCTCCCGCTGTGATAGATGTTGTTTAGAAAAACGAGGTGCTGGATTTCAGTGTGCTTCAGACAGCCAGGGCACAGCCGGCTGCACTGCAGTGAGAATCTGAGCAAAGATCGGGTGAGAGGATTTTAAAAAGACACGGATCCTCTTACTTCCGCTAGTTTGCTGTCAGCGTTGTCTCTGTTGCTTGCAGTTAAAAATCTTCACATTAGTATAAATAACAGTTCACAACCTTATCTCTCTGGTTCCCCTAGCCTCATAAATTCACGTCAGATACACTTCAAAATGGCGGCGATTCATCACGTAGCTTTGTCATATGAAACTCCTGGGAGAATTCATCCTGTTCCGCTGGTGTCAGAGGGATAGCAGATAACATACGCCGCGGTCCTCCCCCGCTGACGTGCGCTTTGATTCCCCCGCCTCCACGCGTCTACAGAGCCGTACGGCGGCCGCAGGAAACGCAGGAGCCAGGCGGGCGTTCTGAGCGCATCGCGGACACAGGGCCCTGTGGAGACGCGTTTATGATATGAAGACATCCGTCAGGATGGTGTGGGATGCAGCCCTGGGCTCCCTGTCTCCTGCAGAAAGCCCTCCGCTCTGCTTCAAAGGCAGAGCGTTCATCCAAACAACGTGCACAGATCAATGAATCAGCTCCTTCTGGATTTTTTATTCATTTATTTTATTTAATTTTACATGTGTTTTAATTAGTAGAATTTGACCTGCCCGTGCATGAGGACCTCAAAACCATGGACAGTTACGAACACGTACTGTAAGAACATGTTCGGGTGATTTATGATTGCAGTCATGGACTGTCTGCTTACCAATGAATATTTACATGTGTTCTGTGCTTTTAACTGGCTCTGATGAAAGGAGGAAGTGGGCTGTCCCCTGGCAGGAAGTGAGCTGTCCTGAGGCAGGAAGTGAGCTGTCCCCAAGCAGGAAGTGAGCTGTCCTGAGGCAGGAAGTGAGCTGTCCCCAAGCAGGAAGTGAGCTGTCCCCAAGCAGGAAGTGTTTGGTTCTGTGTGTCTTGTGTCTTCTGTCTCTGCAGTGGAGGTATTTTAGCTCTGGCTTCATGCAGTACTGTAACTCAGCAGTGGTGGTAGCTATAGCGGTAACCGTGTGTTTGTGCTGTAGTTTGTCTTGTCTGCAGTGGAGGTAGCTATGGCAGTAACCGTGTGTTTGTGCTGTAGTTTGTCTTGTCTGCAGTGGAGGTAGCTATAGCAGTAACCGTGTGTTTGTGCTGTAGTTTGTCTTGTGTCTCTGCAGTGGTGGTAGCTATGGCACTAACCGTGTGTTTGTGCTGTAGTTTGTCTTGTCTGCAGTGGAGGTAGCTATAGCAGTAACCGTGTGTTTGTGCTGTAGTTTGTCTTGTGTCTCTGCAGTGGTGGTAGCTATGGCACTAACCGTGTGTTTGTGCTGTAGTTTGTCTTGTGTCTCTGCAGTGGTGGTAGCTATGGCAGTAACCGTGTGTTTGTGCTGTAGTTTGTCTTGTGTCTCTGCAGTGGTGGTAGCTATAGCAGTAACCGTGTGTTTGTGCTGTAGTTTGTCTTGTGTCTCTGCAGTGGAGGGATTGGGCACTTATCGGAATGCACACTAGCTTCAGAGTACAAACACTGATGGAAGGAAAGCAGATCCTCCCCCTGATATATTTCAGGCTCCAAAGCGCATCTCTGTTTTACAGCTCCTCTCCAGTGGAATATGTGTGTGGGAGTGGGGAGACATCCATAAGTAAAATAATCCCATCTGCAGCCTGTTATTTCTGTTTCATCCTTGGCACTGGGACTAATGAAGCCATATGTTTGGAGGGCAATCGCATGAAGAATTAACTTTGCGGAGGGGACTGTAACGCGGGAGAGAGGATGAATGTGCCCAGACTCATTAGGGTCTCACTGATGGGCCCTGACAGGCAGTGGCTGCTGGGAGATGTGGTTTTTTTGAGGAGTGGTGTCATGGAGGGGACAGTGGGTGGCAGATGCGATGTTGTAGTTTCAAGTCTCAAGTTTATTTGTCATGTGCACAGTAACAGTACACAGTAGCAGCTGCTGGCAATTACGTGTTTAATATAGGAACTCAATTCCGTGAGGGGCTAGTTCAGTGGTGTTGTAGAGGGCATTGTGGGTAATGGTTGTGTTTTCATGTTGTAGAGGGCATTGTGGGTAATGGTTGTTGTGTTGAAGAGGGCATTGTGGGTAATGGTTGTTGTGTTATAGAGGGCATTGTGGGTAATGGTTGTGTTGTGTTTCTCACAGATCGGTGATGGGCTGGGTGAGTCTTTGGGTGGTTCCCTTCCTGCTGGGGGCCTCTCTGGGACCAGCTGAAGGATGGAGGACCGGCTCTAAAACCAGCACTGTGGAGAACGCCACAGAGAGACTCCACTTCAGGGTAAATACAGCTTCCTGTTCATCACTCTCATCCCTCCCTCTTTCTCTCTCTCTCTAGCCTTCTCTCTCTATCTCTGTTATACACTCTCTCTCTCTCTAGGCCTCTCTCTCTGTCTCTGTTATACACTCTCTCCCTCTCTCTAGCCTTCTCTCTCTCTTTCCCTCTCTCTCTGTTACACACTCCCTCTCTCTCTCTGTTCCACACTCCCTCTCTCTCTCTCTCTCTCTCTGTTACACACTCCCTCTCTTTCTCTCTGTGACACACACCCTCTCTCTGTGGCATTTGTCTGTGTTTGTATCGCTCCATCTCTCCACCTGCCCCAGTGTCCTCCGTACTGCAGGTTAATAACTTCTGAAATTGGTTTCCATTGGACGCCCCTTCTGTCAATCACCCACTCTCATCCGCTCTGAAGTGATTTCTGAATGGCTGTGATCTGGAGTTGGGGCTCTGGCAGTTACGAATTGAATTTTAAAATACACAAAATTGTAAGATTTTCTCAAGCATGCTTGACAGTGTTTGTATGACCACAACACCAGACCCTGTAGACCATCAGTGTAGAGCACTGTATACCAATAACACATTATTTCAACACTTTATTATGTCATTAATACAGAGGATTTATGTGTAGCTGGATGTGTCTATTTATATTTTGCTAATGTATGCACACAGACTGTGCTTTATCGTGCTTATATCTTCTCAAATTATTTTTCATGACTTGAATCTGTAAAACTTCACAGTGATGAACCTGATGAACCTCAACTTCTAGTCTTTTGTGCAAAACAGATGAAGAGGTTCCCTCCCTGTTCTATATTTTATAACTACAGATGGCAATGCTGACTGTAATGCCCCAGTTGCTGATCTATAATATAATAAATATAAAAAATGGCTAAAAAGTAACGGACTGGTTTTCTGTCTGTGGATTTGTGTGGTGAAAGAAGAAAACAAATTATTGATGTTTTTGCTGTGATAAATTTGTTATTACATCTCTGTTGCACCCATTTTACCTTACATTGTACAACCTGCTGTCAGTGGGGGCTCCTCCAGGATTTCTTCCCACTGGGGAGATCTTTCTTGCCTCCATTTGAGGGGGTTTGGGGAAGAAGCCCGTGGAGACGGAAGTAGAGTAAATGAGCGGACAAGAATCCTACACAGTGAAGTGAGGGCAGGCAGCCAAAAACGATAATCAATAATCGCCCTCTCAGACAGCCTGGATGGACACGCGCAGATAGACACCCTGGACTGTGTACGCCTGCATCTCCATAAGACGAGGCTGCCGCTGGTGCTTAAATAGCTCAGAGCCTCCTCTGTGATGTCATGCTGCAGAAAAACACTCCAGAGCAGCTGATTGGTCTGATCTGCTGTCACTCACACAACCTCCTCAGCTGTAGGGCAGTCACAGCTATAGTACTCAGACCCTTTGGTCATAGGGCCTCATTTTTCGTGTGTGTGTGTGTGTGTGTGTGTGTGTGTGTGTGTGTGATTGTGAGTGTGTGTGTGTGTGGGAGGGGGGGTGTGTGTGTGTGTGTGTGTGTGTGATTGTGAGTGTGTGTGTGTGTGTGTGGAGGGGTGTGTGTGTGTGTGTGTGTGTGTGTGTGATTGTGAGTGTGTGTGTGTGTGTGTGTGTGTGGAGGGGTGCATGGGTGTGTGTCTGTGTGTGTGTGTGAGTGAGTGCATGTGTGTGTGTGTGTGTGTGTGTGTAGTGTGTGTTGCTACAAGTGCTGTGGCCTGCCAGCCAATTGCAGAAAATAGCCTACCTCACAATAGCCTGGCTCACCTGAGGAAAATAAAAACTCACCCCCTGATGCAGTGCAATCTTAATAAACACCAGTTGCACTAACAAACACACAGCAAAACCACACTACAGCGACTACGAAACTCAGTTAAAAACAGGAGGAGAGGCTACAAACACGCGCTGGAGGACACAGATAACAGCCGACCTCCCTCTGTGCATCACTTCTTTCCCCTCTGACTTGTGATCATGCGGATCTGTGTCTTGATTGCTCATTAAGTCATTAGCTTTTAAAAATACCTGCAAGTGTCTGTTTGTGTCCTCATTTGGATACTTGTTTACTGCCAAATGTTTGATCAATTCCATTTCACCAACATAATTAATTTTGTCTTTTTTTTTTTATATATGTGGGTCGACATATTATTTACCTAATATGTGTCGACCCAGCCCCATGGTCTCTCTGAATGATTTGTGAAACTTGGGATATGCATATTCAGATATATATTTTGTTGATAAGGTGAAGGAAAGTAGTGTGTAAGATAGCAGGATAAAAAGCAGTTTTTCATGTAAACCCCACTGCCCTTGCTGTTCAATAAGAAATGTGAACGATTGAACTTTAGTTTCAACATCAGTTTCCCCGACAACACTGCGCTCAAAGCGTTAGTTTCCCTGACAACACTGCACTCAAAGCTCACCACACAACATGTTGCTCACGATCCTCTGTGACGTCTTTTAGTTTTGCCAGGAGACGATGGGATGTTTAGGTTTAACAAATAGCTTGAGGGCATCCTCTCATGAAGATCAGGGAGCCCTGTTTTACCACATTAAAGGAAGTGTGGAAATGTAAAACAGAGTGTTTTTTACTGTCGCTGTATCCAACATATTTTACATCTCGGGATGGAAGACTTCTCTAGAATTGGATACTGAATTCAGTTCACATAAAACATTTTTGTGCCTTTTTCTATCAGTACTTTTGGTTCTGACGGAGATCCAGGTCTGTAGCTGTTCTGGCAGATAATTATAGGCTACCTGTGATAGGGCCATTTAATAAATATCCTGAGGAATTTCACGTTTTCAGTGAGCGTTTCCGGAACGGAGCCGGATTGACAGTGGTTGAAGTGTGTGAAAGATGAAAGATTAATTGGGGGCTCTTCTCTGGAATCATCAGCAGCCGAGGTTATCCCGCCCGCTGGCCCAGAGAAATGATGAACACGCTCTCGGTCACTGTTTCCACCTCACACAGATCTGAAGTGACAGAAAGCCCTCCTACCTTTCCTCTTCAAAGTAGGCCAGGTCAGCGGTCGACCCAAAGTGATATTTTGAAGTTCACCTGGGACCCGCACTGAACTAAAGGCTATGAACATTTCCACAGCAATTTTTAAAACACAAGAAATATCGACTAAACTCAACTTCCTGTCAAAGAGGAAGACAGTAGCAGCACAGTACGCTGATTTACTGGTTAACTCGGTGAGTGAAGTCTTTTTTCAGAAGGTTTTTAAACCCTTTCAAATATTTCAACATCCAGATATTTTAAACTGACCATATATTTTTTTGTTCCCCAAAATGTCAGAAGACCCCCATCCTCAAATCAGATGACCCCACATGGGGTCGCGACTCTAAAGCAAGGGTGAGATAAATCTGTGTTATATTAGCTTTAGCATCTGTGTGTGATAATGAGCTCTCTGTCAGGCTGTGTGCAGGGTGTGTGTTTGTGTGTGAAGCGGCTCCTGCCTGTTTGCAGTGTGTCATGGCACTGGACAGGAGTCTGATGGAGGTGGGAGGCCATTTTAGTTTTAGCAGGGAAAACGTTCTCACTGCTTCTGTCCTGTTCTGCCCTGTTGTAGAAAACTGTTTTTTGAAATATCTGGGCCCTTTTGATTCTGCTGCACACAGAACAGTAATTATAATGAATTCAGTTTAAACACTTCAAAAATAAACCATGCAATTAAATATGACTGAACGCATGCTCGCAGTTGCTCCTGTCAAGAGTGTTAATTTGTACTCTCAGACAGAAAAAGAGATTTTCAATTTCACATTTCAGTGTTTTCTAAACATTGGTTTTGTTTATCATAAAAAATGGCCTGTGTATAGTTCTAGGGGACTCATCACGTGTTAATATTCAAAGCCGTCCTCATCCTGTGAATGTGAAGTCAAGGGAATAACTTTTATTGATTCATTTTCTTGACACTGTTCAGATTAATTCTATAAAGGAGCCTGATTATTTTCTATTCATAATGATCTGAAACCTGCATATTGGTGACGTTATTTAAATGGACGCTGCAGAAACATCTGGACTCTTTGTGTGACGGGTCCTTTAGATTTATTCCAGGTAAACCCCTTACCTGACACTGCCTCCTGCAACATAAGCCAGGGTGCTCTTTCTTTGTAACCTGTGAACACTGCGTGCGTGTGCGTCTGCATGTGCGTGTGTGTGTGTGTGTGTGTAGTATAGATTAAATTGAGTGTTGTCATTGTGCAGTGAGGCCCAGTGTAAATAAGTGTGTGATGTTCTGTTTACCACTGGACTGTTAGCACCACTTAGGATGCTGACTGCAAGGGAACAGATAAGATGACAGATTGTGTTTCCTGAGTAATAATCCTCTTTATATTCTTCAAGCAGGCTCATAGTGTACAGTGAGAACACATGAAAACAGCTCTTGTAGTTTTGCATTCTGTCTTTAGAGTATGTTGCACTGTGTCACGTCTTAGAAGTGTCAGGCTCTCTGTTACTGTACTTCTTGATTACTCAATGTTGGAAAAATTCTTCCTCATGGGAAATGTAGTTTTGAGTCATTTTCACAGACGCCCTCTAGTTCTGCTGAACAAATTCAACATTAAATATTTTCTGTAGTCCACCTTATTAATCACTTTTAATATCTAATAACCTTACTCAATGGCATTGCAATATATATATTTTTTTTCAAGCAGCCGCTAGTTTAATGGGGTGGTCCTCCATACATTGAAACCCTGACTTATGACAGGCTTGTTATTCCCCGTGTTAAAGCAGGTAACACAGGAAGTGACCCCTTTACACATTCATCCAGATGACTATAAAAGCTATCGCCCAGCGTGTCAGACATTCTGTTTAAGCAGTCGAGTCGAAGATCACCCTCCTTTCTCTGCCCTAAACCTCTGTCACTCTGGACTCCCGTTAATATCGCGACTTTATTCGCTTGCTTCAAAGTGTTCACGTACCCATGGAAACCTGAGCGTGACAGTTTCCCTGGCGTCTCAGGATTCCGCGGTTGCCGGGAGATTTTCAAACTGATTAACTGACAAACGTTCTCTCCCACCAAGCTGCAACAGCAGCCCACGATCTTGTTAGGATTTCAGTTTAATCAGCCAACCCTCTTTATTCCGATGTGCAGTACAGACGAGAGATTGTTTGCAGAAAAAAAATAAAAAAGCTTCAGGGCAGCGATGCCATTTAACGGTTAATCAAATGCCCTGATTGTTTATCTTGTCATGTACCGATTTAAATGCCACACAGGCTCGGCCTGTAACACGATTCACTTTGATTTAATTTCATCCGCATATCTCGCCTCTGACAATTTCATTACTTTTAATAAAACCGTTAGGCGCACAGAACGGGCAACAGCGGACGCATTATTGTCTGCGATATTATTGCGCGTCGTCACATATTCCAGGAGGCGATGGCGATGTGTTTAATCTTGATGAACTGCTTTCCCCGGTAGACGTCCACATGACAGATGTTAATTCCCTTAATTCTCCAGGGTAATGTAGAATGCACGTGTAAGAGTCTATATGGGGCACCTGCCTTCTGAGCACAACGAATATAATATTACATAAGGTACAGTAACATTGGTAAACCTTCAGACTAATTATGTGGGCCTTTATGTTGATATATTCTTCCTCTGTGGTTCCCTGGTGTCTGCACTCTTGTCCGCAAACTTTTATGGAAGCTGGAACAGGGTCAGAGTTTTGGGAAAGAGAGCACAGTAATCGCACATTACTCTGTGGAAGTTAAGGTGCTAGTTGTGTGGTTCAGATAGACAGCTGGCTTGAGAATGGAGGATTTGAAGCGGTTAAGGTTTCTGTAAACATGCGCTAGGACACTGGGAGAGAACCTGAGGGGAAATTAACTCCAGTTTATTACCAATCTGAAGCGTGGGCTGTATCAATATCATATTCTCCCAAATGCCAGTTTAGGAGCTGACCTGCTCTAAAATAAGGACATACACTCAGTGAGCACTTTATTAGGTATTTATTAGACTTATGTTTTTGACTTATTGTTCTTCTGCTGCCATAGCCTATGCACTTAGACGTTTAGTGCGTTGGGTTCAGCAGTGCTAAGGAACACCAGTACAAGATCAGTGTACAGGGCACAGGAACTCAAAAACAATCATGTTAAATCATTAACAGCAAAATTAAAAACCATTTGAACAACAGAACGGATACACACCATTACCAAGCAGTATCTTTTGATTTTATTTGATTTATTTGCACAAAAATAAAAAGCATATAAGAACATAAAGGATACATAAGATTCAAGACAATTTGTGCAGGAGAGGAAATAAATCCTAAGGGGCTTATGGGAGTCTTCTAAATCCTCCCCTTTATTATAAACATATGCATGTATTGAAATTTACTTGGCAGATGTTTTTATCCAAAGTGACGTACAATAAGTGCATTACGAAGGTCATTAGACGTTCAACTACAGAACAGATCAGATCAGGTACAATTCACATGAAGTGAAACACAGAAATCGTCAGACCATCAGAAATGTAGTTAAAATGTTCTCCTGTCAGGTTTTAATTTTACTTTAGGTGAGCGTAGCGTCTACAGGGCAGTGAGCTCCTGAACATTAATGGACAGACAGTTATGATGGCTAGAAGACAGGACAGTCAGCCCTGTCAGATATATTAAATGTGAGATCACGTTCTTGCAGTTTGATGTTCCTTGTGAGAATATGCGTAATCCACAGGGGTGCATTTGTATCTAAACCAGCCTGAGGATATTTGGAACATTCCGTTTTACTCTCAACTGAAAACAAAAACAGAATTGGCAGTAAAACCAATATTTTAACAGCTCCTAGATCAGGTTCATTTGAGGGCATAAATATAGCTTGGTCATCTTTAATCTTTTCTAAACTGCACAAAGCAGCACTCTTTTGTGTATAAATATGCTGTACACAAAGAAGCACTGTCCATAGGCCAACATCAAGTGAGCACAGTATGTTTTTAATTTAAGCATGGCTTTTTTTTAGCTCCACTGTGACTGACATTAAGGGCTTCGTTTTTGAACATTGATAAGTTTTGGGTTCATCAGGTGAGATGGGATCACAGGACTTTGGTAAGAGATGCTCTTCTCCAGGTGGAGAGTTTGAGAATAAGTTCCTGAGATGGGCATCTCATCTCCCATGTTCTTGGCAGTGCCCTGTCTCACCGTAAAGGACACGGTGGATTTGCATATCTCAGGGGAAGAGGCAGTATTAATCAGGTGCTGTCAGGTTGGGTTATATGACTCACTAAACACACTCACTGCTCACATATGCTTTTAGTGTCACCTACACAGTGATGTTTATGTGTGTGTGTGTGAGTGTGTGTGGGTGTATGTGTGTATGTGTGGGTGGGTGTGAGTGTGTGTGTGTGTTATGCGTGTGTGTGTGTTAGTGTGAGTGTGTGTGTGTGTGTTAGTGTCAGTGTGAGTGTGTGTGTGTGTGTGTGTGTGTGTGTTAGTGTGTTAGTGTGAGTGTGTCTGTGTGTACATGCATGTTTCTGTATTGAGCAGCTAAATAAGGCTGGAAAACAGACCCATAACAGACTCAGCTGATTTATCTCATTCTGAAACACTGCAGCTGCATTAACATCTTAAACCACTCCCTGGAGCTGGGGACTGAACAGAGGAGTCTCACCTCCTCCAAGCTCCTCAAAGCTCCTCATTCTTTCCACCTGGCAGCCTGGACCTATTGCTCATAAACAGCTATTATATTATTACTCAAATAGGCTTATGAACGATAAAAGTTGCAGTTTTATTAGCATCCGAAACCACTCCCTCGAGCTGAAGACAGAACAGAGAAATCACCGTTCTTCAAAGGTTCTGCCTGCTTCTGTCATTCTTTCCACCTGGCAGCCTGGACATATTGCTCATAAACAGGTATTCTATTATTACTCGAATATGCTTATAAAAAGGGGTGGAAAATTTAGGGAATTTAAGGAAAAAACCTCCCCCAGATTTTGTTCCACTCAGCCAAATTAGCTAATTAGCACAATTCTTCAGCCAGTGAGCTCTAATGAGTGAGATCAGCTGGCTGAGTTCATGTGTGGAGGAAACACACGGCAGGACTTACCTTCTGACCCCTGACCTTTCCACCTCTGCTCATGAAATGGGGTTCTTTCATCCTGGATGCTGATTGGCTGAGACACCATTCTAGAGTGATTTAAACCCTATAGAGTAACTGTTCATTAACAGTATCACACCACACACCAACCATTATAATATTACAGAATAAATAATATGTCATCAATTAATTGTATGTTGTAACAATTTTCTAAAAGCAATACGGCACTCAAAGCCTCTCTGCATTGTGAACACATTCATGCAGCTCGGTCTGTTGTGCCATATTGTTTAAATATGACGCACATCCATAGCTAACATAACTCATTTTCTAGCTCAAACTGTGGCTATTAGTGTATGTGTGTTGGGAATAAACTCCCTTTCACACAGGTGTGTAAGCCTTTAGTGTATGGGAATAAACTCCCTTTCATACAGGTGTGTAGGCCTTTAGTGTATGGGAATAAACTCCCTTTCATACAGGTGTGTAGGCCTTTAGTGTATGTGAATAAACTCCCTTTCATACAGGTGTGTAGGCCTTTAGTGTATGGGAATAAACTCCCTTTCACACAGGTGTGTAGGCCTTTAGTGTATGGGAATAAACTCCCTTTCATACAGGTGTGTAAGCCTTTAGTGTATGGGAATAAACTCCCTTTCATACAGGTGTGTAAGCCTTTAATAGAACAGAATTCACACACCACCTCCCATGGAGTCTCTAAAATGTAGAATTCATGAATAGAAATATCTGCTGTTTATAAATATCCAGAATCGCTGCCACAGTGAAAATGTATCACCATTTAAGGATACATGCGACGTTGAACGATCTGTAGGTGAAGTAAATTGTTTACTTCTGGTGACAAGAAGAAGCTCATCTCATTGCGTGACACTCCAGTTCATCTGCATACTCCCCGCTGTGGGTAGAAATTAAACGCCACATTTAGAATAGGTTTCCCTCGGGTGGTAGAATTGTTTTGCATATGATTTTCTTCTGCTTCCCCCATCATCAGTGCCTTTGGTACTTCATATGCGTGTGTTTACAGTGTTAGTGTTGGTCACTGCACTGTGCCTTTGATAAGTGTGTGTTTACAGTGTTAATGTTGGTCACGTTAATGGTTGCAGCATACCTCCCGTGGGTTAGAAAATTATTCCTGCCTCTACCCAATGCTTGCTGGGATAGGCTCAAGCACCCCCATGATCCTGAGGAGGAATAAGTGGGTTAGATAATGGATGGATGGGTGTTTGTAACTGTACATACTTAGTAAGTAGTACTCGTGGATAAATTAGTTAGTCAGAAGATCTGTTCTCCCATATGAGGTAGTGCACACTAATGTTTGTCATTCAGTGTAAACCTTTCATGGCTTGTCTACAGCCCATGGTATTAATTAACACAAAGTGCTATGTAGATTTCTTTTGTAAAAATCATTATTAAAAATAGATATTTTCTGGTATGAATTTCCTCCCGGAGCTCTGATTCTCGTAGACGGAGACGAGAGGAGTGATTCGCCCCCACACAGTGTGCAGATGGTTCTCTAGCAAATTAATTAACTTTCATCAGGATCTCTCAGCGAGTCTGCCAACAGAATTACAGAGCATGTGTGTGCTGTGCGGGAATGAGATCTCCTGTAACCTCTTCACCCCTGTGCCAAATCATTTAAAACGACTCAGAATCAGACTCTAAACACAGGCAGGATCAGAGACGACTCCCGAATCAGACTCTAAATACAGGCAGGATCAGAGACGACTCCCGAATCAGACTCTAAATACAGGCAGGATCAGACGACTCAGACTCACTCTAAATACAGGCAGAATCAGCCTGTATTTAGAGGTAACACAACATGACAGTTAATAATAGTACAAATTATGATACTAATAATCACAATCTCTTTAAAATAACATGCTGTTAAATGATCTGTAGCCTTGATTAGCCATTGATTTCCAGGTAAGCACAAGTGGGCAAGTGGCAGTTAAGGAAAAGCCCTTACAGATTTAAACATGATGAGGTAACAGTGCACCTGCCATGTGGAATAACAGTGAGAGTGGCAGAGATTGAATGAGGCGGGTTGCCAGTTTTAATCCCGCGTGGGACCGTGGTGATTTCTCCTTCAGAAGGGCGCCTTATCTGGGTGACTCCAGGTGAATTTGAGGTGTAATGTTGGGCAGTTTGCTCCAGGTTAAGCAGTCTCTCCCCAGGTGTGTGTATAACTCTCAGGAGCAGGAGTAACTCAGAGTGAGATGCACAGAGAAAATAAACAGAGTGGGATGGTATACTCCCAGGGAAAGGCTGGATTTTCCAGCCGTGTTGAGTGAATTTTATGGCTTTTTTGCGATGTGTAAATCTGAGATCTGTCGTTTCTCTTTTTCACATGATACTTTAAGAGATGTTGTTTATGTCTCAGATGTTGGATATAGCAGCAATGGACCAAAAAATATGAAGTTGAAAGAGTGAAGTATTGGGAAAAATGCTTTTGAAACTGTTTTTTATTCTGCGTATATCCTTGCTGTCAAGGGAACAAACTGAATGACAGTAAATAAACGTAGTTTGTGTCTGGATTTTCTAAAACAGCAATCCAGGGATAGATAACATAAGATTTATTAGCTGGCTAGCCCTACTTAGCTCGAATAGTTACCTCGCAACAGCTAAGGCTGGCAGTCTGTCCAATGTACTACTGTTAGCTCAGGAGCTGAATTTGGATTAGAAGGTAATAATACTGTTGGCATATTCTCAGCAGCTGATTTACACACGAGCAATCAGTCAGAGAATAAAACAGTAGTGAAGGATTGATGCAGGTGTCAGTGTGTGTGCTTAACAAACAGGAGTAGCGTCCAGCGGCTAATGCTCCATCACACGGCTCTCTTTCATTAAGCAGACGTTCTGTGTCCGCTGTAACTGAGGAGTTATAAAGCGGATAAAATAACAGATGCCCACCACTTCCCTGTGTGCACCTGACTTTCAATCGGATGGTAAAACAGATTCATTTCCAGGTCTTGCTCTGTTCTGGACACGTTTCGAGTCCGTAATGATCCCACGGTTCTGTTCAAAGGTCCGTAATGATCCCACGGTTCTGTTCAAAGAGGAGGTAGTCCCAAACAGCAGGAGCAATCAGACTAAATATATATCACATTCATTTTTTTGAATACATTTTTTATCGCTGCGTTTTGTCTGCTGTCTTTGTAAATGAAGCAGTAATATATGCGTAATTGCCACTTTGACATCGCATTCATCATGTAAACAGTCTATAATTTTACAAGGATTGACACAATTATTGATTTAAGCAATGCTCACTGAACTTAAAATGTTAAATGTGTACGGTCTAATTAAAACATTTATTTCTCTGGGACACATTGCAAATTGCCAAAATATGTCAAGCAACACTTCCAAGAGGAAACCGTTTACACAATGGAGTGTCCTTGTAAACATGCACTTTATCACATAGGAATATCACGGCCGTTCACATTATCCTGAATGAAATGCTTTTCTCTGTTATTGTTTCTCCCATAATTCCTGTCAGTTCTCATTTTGGGAATAGTTCAGAACTGGGCTGACACAACAGGGCAAGACTGGAATTGTTGATTCATGTCCTGGAATTCCATTGCAGACCTGGCAACCCCCCATTCATTTTTTTACATTTTAGTCATTTGGCAGACGCTTTTAATCCAAAGCGACTTACAAGTGCATAGGTTCTACCACTCTTTAGTATTCCGAGGAAGTGCAGGATCCCTGTTTAATGCCCATTTATGAGCATGACATGGATGACAGTTTGTGCATTCTGAACAGAGTCTCCATTTTGGCTCTGGGTCGTGTTCTTCCTCGTTCCTGATAGACCCTGATTTACACACTGCTTGGCTCGGTAGCAATAAAACAGATTTACCGTGGTATTAAATATTAATCACATTGTCTGTGAATATTTTAACGGCCCTGTTGGTCCTGTGGCTCTGAGTCTCCTCTCCTCTGTTCCATATGAAAAGATAACGTGTCGCACACAAAGCCGTGTGCACTTCAATATCAAGCGTGTTGCAGGAAGTGCTCCAGCGCATGAAAGATGGAGTTCTTAAGTTCTCCCGATGGGGTGTGAAGCGCTGCTGTGGACGGCTTGGAGCTCTCCATGACGCTCATGTGCATCTTTAGTGCGTCTGTAATGTGTTATAATAATAATAATAATAATAATAATAATAATGACGTGTTCACTGGCAGCTCTGTGTCTGACTGCATCAGTGGGGTTTCAGCACTATAAATGAGTCATCTGAAAAAGGTGCTACCTGTGAAAATTGAGTGTGATTCTCTGAACTGGAGTTTATTTTTCTCTCAGATAAACACCTATAGCTTCTGGCTGCTGTTTTTAATCTACTAGGACTTTATTGTGTCACATTGCCATAATAAAAGCAGCATTTCATTACAGTGAGAGCTGAGTTCATGCTTACAGAAGCTGGCCATGTAATTTCTCCTGCCAGATAAATAAAGCCTTTTGTCTGTGTGTGACTGTGATTATATGCTATTCTAGCCTGCGATTAAAGACAACAGTAGTTAGTCAAATAGATGCATCTTCAGTCATAATTTTATATCTAGATAAATTGTTGTTTTTGTTATTAAATAGAATATTCATTTGCCTAAATTATAAATGTCATGTACATGCAAATATGCAAATGCAAATAAGAAAATGTAACTTTTCTACACTGTGTATGTTAAGGGCAGACTCTAGTATATTACTTGTCCCACCTCTTCTGGCTGTAGCCTGGTGGCTAGGGTGCTTGACTTGTTAGGTTGAGGCTGGGCGGAGAGCCAGATGCGACCGAGGAAAAACCCTCTAAAACGAACACACGAACGTGTTCGTCACTAGATCCCAGGATACAATGGGAATGGGATTTAACCAACAGAAACTGAGCATAAAAGGAGAAAAGCCAAAAAACGGCTATAAGAAAACAAAACAACCGTCTTAAAACAGGGCGAACCGCACCACTGACTTGGTGCCCCAAACGACTGTGGACCAATAAATAAAAATACAACCTAGCCGGGAAAAAGGCTAGGCACGAAAATAAAACCCCGAGACACAGCTCGGGACCAAAACGCAAACCAAAATACATACCAGGGGACAACGTCCCCCAACCTCCGACTCACACAAGTCCAAAGAAAGAAAAAAGAAAACCAAAACCTTAGAGGAAGGCGCCAGCGAACACAACACAGCTGAACACCTTCCTTACCTTTTAATCTTTTTGTTTCTTAACAGTGAAACACACACCAGCACAGAACCGGACTCTTAAGTCTCACAGAGTCTACCAAGTGCATTTACCAGCTTTGTGTCAGAGCGCACAGTGAACACAAAAGCATTGGTAGACTGCCAGCACTGGCCTTAAATACTCTTTAGGAGGGGAAAAATCCTCTGCCAATAATGACAACCAGGTGAAGCCAATGAGCACCAGCCCTCTGGTGGACACCTTAGGTGTTACCTCACCATGACATGACTGGGTTTACACACAAACCTCCCTCTGAGTTATAGAGTGAGTCTTCACCTGGGCACTGAGGGTTTTACACACAGACCTCCCTCTGAGTTATAGAGTGAGTCTTCACCTGGGCACTGAGGGTTTTACACACAGACCTCCCTCTGAGTTATAGAGTGAGTCTTCACCTGGACACTGAGAGTTTTACACACTTCCTTGAGTTCAAAATGGCGACACAACATGAAAATCCTGAGACCCGTATTGATTCATGAATACATCTGCACCTTCAAATTGGATCGAGAGGTTTCGCTCAAATATGCGAGTTCATGATCTGAGCCTTGGCCCCTCGGGAGCTTACTGGCCGAAATTCTGAACACAGTTGAATGCATTTCGCTGCATCAACTCTCAAAGGGCAGTTTAGTGCCATTGTGGCTATTGGATTAAATTCCTTGGCAGTAGCCAGCTAACACCCACAGTCTCTTAAGCCTTGCTAGAAATCGATAGGGAGGGAGGAGGGAGAGAGAGAGGGAGGGAGGGAGGAGAGAGAGAGAGAGGGAGGGAGGAGAGAGAGAGTATATGGGCATGTGGACATCAGTTGCCAACTCGTGCAGGTGTATGTCTGTCTGTGTGTGTGTGTGTGTGTGTGTGTTGTGTGTTTGTGTGTGTGTTTGTGTGTGTGTGTGTGTTGTGTGTGTGTGTGTGTGTGTGTTGTGTGTTTGTGTGTTTGTGTGTGTGTTGTGTGTGTGTGTGTTGTGTGTTGTGTGTTTGTGTGTGTGTGTGTGTGTGTTGTGTGTGTGTGTGTGTGTTTGTGTGTGTGTGTGTGTTGTGTGTGTGTGTGTGTGTTGTGTGTTTGTGTGAGTGTGTGTGTGTTGTGTGTGTGTGTGTGTGTGTTGTGTGTTTGTGTGTGTGTGTGTGTGTGTGTGTGTTGTGTGTGTGTGTGTGTGTTGTGTGTTTGTGTGTGTGTGTGTGTGTGGGGGGGGTTTAGACTTGGCCCGATGCTGTCTGTCTGTGTGTTTTGTGTGTCTGTGTGTGTTGTGTGTTTGTGTGTGTGTGTGTGTGTGTGTGTGTGGTTTAGACTTGGGTCGATGGTGTCTGTCTGTGTGTGTGTGTGTGTGTGTGTGTGTGGTTTAGACTCGGGTTGATGGTGTCTGTCTGTCTGCCTGTATGTGTGTGTGTGTGTGTGTGGTTTAGACTCGAGTCGATGGTGTCTGTCGATATGTCAGGGCAGGAGAGGGTGATGCACAGACTCTTCATTGAGATACACACAGTCAGCAACAAAAACGCTGATCATCTTATATTTTTAAGAGAAAAAGACTTATTTGACTTGGATGCTTTTTTCATTTTTATCACCAGTTGTAATTCAATAGGACCCATCCATGCAGAAATGGAATTTAAAAAACAGATATGATCTATAATAGAAATATCATCTTCCTTTATGAAACTCAACCAGCCTGACGCATGCAAGGATGGTGGATGTGTAAAGATAATGTTTTATTTTTCCACAAAATGTGAATATCAAACTATGTCCAATATTTATCTGCACCATAATACAGCATCATAGAAACACAATGTAGGTGAAGCTACTCACTTTATACAGACGGCCTACACTATTTCTATGCTATCAGCTCTTCAGTGTTTATAGTGAGGGAGTGAATCCTCTTCTCTGGGCTGTTCAGTGTTTATAGTGAGGGAGTGAATCCTCTTCTCTGGGCTGTTCAGTGTTTATACTGTGGGAGTGAATCCTCTTCTCTGGGCTGTTCAGTGTTTATAGTGTGGGGAGTGAATCTTCTTCTCTGGGCTGTTCAGTGTTTATAGTGAGGGAGTGAATCTTCTTCTCTGGGCTGTTCAGTGTTTATAGTGTGGGGAGTGAAACCAGCAGGTGGATCTGTTTCCTGCAGTCGGTTCCAGGTTCAGACACAAAACCGACCTCTCTGTTCCTGGGTATAACACTTTCTCTTTTGATCTTCGAAAGTTTTTAAAGTTTTGATTTTTTTTTCTTTTTGGAAATGCATCACAGGTAGCGTGTGTGCTCCTGACGTTCCCAGATTAATGGGTTTGTGGGATTGACTGTCGGCGGGGGGTTGCTAAGCTGCGGGGGAACGCCGTGCATACTTCATCAGAGATGTGAGGAGGGCCGGGGGTTCGGTGCGGGAAACGGGCAGCTGCCCCCCCGCGGAGCGGGACCTGGAGACGGATTTACAGGAGCGCTCCCACAGCGAGCCCACGCTCAGTCTGTCCTGCAGGGCCAACTGCAGCCCACGTACAGCGCCTTCACCTCTCCTTCACCCCGAGAGGAAGAACTGACAGCGCTCCCTTCATGCTCCAAACACAGAGCAGCGCAGACAAGGAAACGGGCAGCCTGCAGTCTCGTGGACTGTGACCTGCAAGATGGGTGTTCTAGCCCTGGTGTAGCCACAGCCGGGCCCTTGAGCAAGGCCCTTAGCCCTGCATTGCTCCAGGAGGGGTTGTCCCCTTCTTAGTCGTAAGTGTCAGCACGCGTGCTGGTTGCCTTAGCAACGGCCCTGACACATAGCAGGCTGCGACATGCTTGTATGTTCAGGCGAGGCTAGCCGAGGCTAGCCCTAGCTTCGACCACAACATAAATATGAAGTCTAAAACTGACACAAATAAGCACAATACATGTAGTATCACTCGTTTTAACCGCAGCATTCACAGCCTGTGACCGGAATAGAACCGGAAGTAGCCGAAGCTAGCGCTAGCCTTGGCTAGCTTCCCATGTTATCTGAGTGGTAAACTGCAGAGTAAAATAAATAAAATATGGCGATTTTTAAACTGCCACAACTCCTGCATTCTAAATCCTACCGACACATCTCATAGATCGATCTCGCCACTGAAGTCTCGGTTCACTCAAAATGATTTTTTTTTTAATGTGAGTTATAGTTTTCAAGATACAGCGATTTGTTTGACGTTAGCTTCGGTGATAGCTTTCGTTAGCTTCGTTGCGCTAGCTTCGTCGCGCTAGTTAGCGTTAGCTTCGGCGCTAGCTAGCTTAACTAACTAACTGACGGTCTGACTAACTGATTAACTAAGTGACTGTTACTAACTGATTAACAAACTAACAAGTTAGCTGACTGACTGACTAACTAGCTAGCTGACTGGCTAACTAGTTAGCTGACTGATTAACTAACTAACTAGCTAGCTAGCTGACTGGCTAACTAGTCAGCTAACTAAGCTCAGCTGATTAGTGAACTGTCACTGTAATTTATATTTACCAAAACTAATGCAGTGTAATATTCTATAAAGTTTTTATTATTTTAGAGAGGTGTTGATTTGGTTGTTTGTTATCTGTAGTTTGTGATGCTGTTGAACTGTATGTATGTTCTGCCTCTGCCTAACACTTCTAACTAAGTAATTAATAAGAATAATTAACTAAATAACTAGCTAACTGACTGACTCCATCCTGTCCACATTATATGAAAATACCAAGGTTTTTAACTGTTTTATTTCTATGTCCATGTCTTAATGGTTGTGCTAACTGTAACAGGAGGGTGGATGTGGTTGAGCAACCCATACTTAGCCAGACAACGCCACCTTGGAAATTGTACCCTTATACTGCCCAGACCACCCTAGCAACCACCCAGAACACCCTAGCAACCGCCCAGAACACCTTAGCAACCGCCCAGAACACCCTAGCAACTGCCCAGAACATGTGTATAGATGAGGATGTCTATTTTTGTGAGGACCAAATTTTGTTTTAGATCTGTGTGTGTGTGTGTGTGTGTGTGTGTGTGGCCTATGAACTTATCATAAGGGCAAATACACACACACACACACAAGTGTATAGATGAGGTTCTCCATTTTTGTGCGGACCAAATTGTGGGTTACATCTGTGTTTGTGTGAGGGATGGGCACCAGCAGCAGCACACTTAAAATTTCCCTGGAATTTTTTCTAGTAAGAAGTTATTATGATTATAAGATGTAATAGATTATTCGATGCTCCTGGTGAACCTCAGCCGGCCTGATGTTGAAGGACACAGTGTGACAATATAATATAATCCTTTTAATGAAGATATAAGTGACATAAGTGACTTCCTGCCATAATGTTTTTTTACATGCCGGTGCTCAGTAGTAATGATATTTCTAGTAGCAATAGTAGTACTAGCTGTAGTAGTAGTAGTGGTAGTAGTAGTAGTAGTAATAGTAATTGTCATAATAATTGTAGTATTATGTATGCTACCTATAAGGAGGATGTTCCAATTCCAAATGTGACTTGGGCTGACGGTGCCCAACCCAGGATACCGTTACCTGTGACGAGGAAGCTGAGGTGTGTCGCTACCCGTTTTATCTAGAACATTCTACCCTGTTTATCCACAAAAATCAAAGTGTTGTCACTTCAGCTCGTCCTCCTAGCCTGCTGGCAGAATCTAACTGACGTATCAATAGTGGCTGCGAGAAAATAAACAAACACTTCACCTTCTGAGCCCCGTATCGGATCTCCCTAAAACAAGCAGAAGTGTTCAGCCCGTCTGGGCTGGCTTTTTATCGCCCCCAAACAGAAATGACAATAAAAACAGGATCAGGGTTTCTTTCTGGTAAACAAGTAAGGCTTGAACAGATGGGCCTGATGTGCTTGGTGTTTGGGTAGAAAGCTCTGCTCTGGAGCTGTAGCAAGGTCAGGATCACTGGAGCGGTCGGTTATCTAACCCGCTTATTCCCGACTGGGGTCAGGGCAGAGCTGCAGCCTATCCCAGCATGCACTGGGCAAGAGGCAGGAATACACCCTGGACAGGTCACCAAACCTTCGCAGGGCACACACAGAGTACCTGGGGGAAAACAACACAGAAAAGCTCAGGCCAGGATTAGTGGGTATGAGCAGTGTGTACACCCCTGTGTTGATTAGCAGTATGGCACACACAGGTTACCGTGTGTTAGCGGTGTGTGTAATTAGCATTATGCTACGTGCAGGTTAGCGTGTGTTAGCGGTGTGTGTAGTTAGCATTATGCTACGTGCAGGTTAGTGTGTGTTAGCGGTGTGTGTAGTTAGCATTATGCTTCATGCAGGTTAGCGTGTGTTAGCGGTGTGTGTAGTTAGCATTATGCTACATGCAGGTTAGCGTGTGTTAGCGGTGTGTGAAATTAGCATTATGGAAATTGCAGATGAGCCTGTTGCAGCAGAACTGTAGGCTCAGTATTAAAGAGAAAGATGTGGAGAGCGAACTTCAGAGAGGAAGGGCTGGATACATATTTGTTTTCGCTCTCTCCTCGGGCTAACATCCCACTTACAAAAGCAACCCGAGGCACCACTTTGATTTTCCAATTTCAAATAATTTAAAAGTTTGTGTTTGTGTTCCCTGCTGCTGGAAATGATGGAGCCCTGCACAGGTAACACACACACCTGAATAAGAATATTTACCAGGCACAGGTAACACACACATCTGAATAAGAATTTACCAGGCACACTTAGATGAACAGCCATACACAGTGCAGACGCTGTTCTCTGGAGTGGAACTGCTAATTATGATAAGCAGACCACCCCTAATCTGTATGGCAGTGACACATTTTAATTCTTCCCTCTTCTAATAAAAATGTCAGTCTCATTCAGTCAATGGGGAAGCTTTTCCTAGGAGATGAGTCAGCCCAATATCAGCCCAATATCAGCCCAATCTCAGCCCAGGGTCCAGGAAACTGTCCAAAAACAACAGGTGAAGCGTTTGTGTTGATCTATGAAACCTGGAAACCTGCAGGGGTTCCTGCAGGGGTGTCCAGTTTTATCCGGAAAGTGTAGAAGTTTTTTCTCTCAACAGCTGATGCTACAGTACAAATCAAGATCTTCATTGAAGACTGTGATTAGTTAATTAGTTGAAGCAGGTGCCATAGTGTTTGGTTAATACAAAAATCTGCACCCACACTGGCCCGTTTTGGATGAGATTGGACATGTCTGGACTGCTGTCAATAGGCAATACAAAGCATGTGTTTTGAAGAGTTTAGTAGCCACACTTTACATTGTTTTGTACCCACACTATACACTGTTTAGTATCCACACTGGCTGAGGCTAGGGATGTCAGAATGGGGTGTTGGCTGAGGCTAGGGATGTTGGGATGGGGTGATTGAGGCTAGGGATGTCAGAATGGGGTGATTGAGGGTAGGGATGTTGGAATGGGGTGATTGAGGCTAGGGATGTCGGAATGGGGTGATTGAGGGTAGGGATGTTGGAATGGGGGCTTCAGGCTCGGAATGACGGGCCCCAGTGAGGGGTTAGCCCCGGGAATGGCGGTAACATCAGCCTGCATCAGCGGCTGCACGGTTGGCTGCAGCTCATTGGTCAGAGATGAAGGCCCATCCGTCTCCATTTCTCTCTCATAGAGAATGACGGGCATCATCCCCAGCACGGCGGGACTCAACCCTCACTGTAATTCACCTGAAATTGAGCATTATGGGTTTGTACTTTAAAACCTTTTTACCCCCTCAGCCACAGCCCCCGCCCCCCTCTCTCCAAGGGCATTTGACAGTAAACTGCCCTCTAATATGGACTTGCTCTGAATGGAGTCGGACACAGTTGTGTGCGCTCCACGCCCAGAACATCCCGGGCTTCACAGGAGAGGAGGGAGGGGATGAGAGGTTCTGGAATAAGGGTGTTACAGATTGACAGTGTTAACCGCGCTGTGCTGGAGACAATCGAGCCAAATCGCCCTGTCACAGAAACACTAAACCTCCACCGCTGGAAACAAGCATGGCTGGTATTTTATTTTCAAACACACAGATTTCTGTTCCTGTGTGGAGACCAGCGTTGGTGTGTCTGATGTGGTTATGTTGACGGGCCGGTGCATAAAAGCAGTTTCACCTGAGAAACCGAACGGCCGCGATACAGCCGCAAAGCCACCTTCATGAAAATCAAACCCACCCCCAGTTTCAATGGGACACAGAACGACATCATAAATAGCTCAATTGAAGCATTTACTGCTAATAATGATCTTTAGAGTCGCTGTTATGAGCCTTAAAGCGCTAGGAGTCTCTTCATTATTCTCTGCGTCAGGCGAAAGGCGGGGGAGGGAGGGTGGGGGGGTGATGAAGGAATGAAAAGTTATGAGCTGGATCTCTCCGCAGAATCTCTGCCGTCTCCGTGTCCTTGCTGCAGGTACGGAGTGTGGAACGGGTTCAAGGTTATTCCCAGATCTGTTTATAATCTCTTAATCGGAATTTAAAGGAATCAAATAATGAATATACTGTTATGTACTGTAATGGCATTTGGCAGATGCTCTTATCCAGAGCTACAGTTGATTAGACTAAGCAGGAGACAATCCTCCCCTGGAGCAATGCAGGGTTTAAGGGCCTTGCTCAAGGGCCCAACAGCTGTGCGGATCTTATTGTGGCTGCACCGGGATTAGAACCACCGACCTTGCATGTCCCAGTCATTTACCTTAACCACTACGCTACAGGCCGCCCTAATGATAATATTAATAAGAAGAAGAAGTATGAATGTATCTGACAGAAGAGGAGATTAAAAGATCTGGAGGGATTACACACTCGGGGGGGAAGATGATTGGCGACGTGCGGAACTTTCTTTCGATATCCGCGTTTGGGTCCTGCATGGCCTCACTCTTCCTCAGTGTCCGCACTCTTCCTCTTCCTCTTCTTCCTCGCGCCTCCTCATCTTCACTCGCTGTGCTCCAGTAACCCTCACGCAGACGGGCGGCGGGCGGGGGGGGAGGGAGCAGGGAGGTAGCGGGATGACTCACTCCGGGCGCACGGTAACGGAGCTAATGTGCTAACGTGCTAATGCGCTAACGTGCTAACGCGGTCGGACAGCTGTGGAACTGCCGCGCGGTGAAGCGACTCTTATCCAAACTTTATGACGTCCGAGACCTCCGTCTCCCTCCCTGCACATAAATTATGTGTGGCTCGACGGTGCACTCGCTCTAACCCTGAGTTCTGCTGAGTTATTAATGAGCGACACGGTCAGAATGGGCTTTTAGTGTTCCCCCGACGACGCGCCTCTGAGCTAAGCGCCCTCATAATATCACTGAATACATGCTGTCTGAGGAGTGTGTGTGTGTGCGGCTGTGTGCAGGAGTGTGTGTGTATCTGCGTCTGTGTGCAGGAGTGTGTGTGTGTGTGTGTGTGTGTGTGTGCGTCTGTGTGCAGGAGTGTGTGTGTGTGTGTGTCTGTGTGCAGAAGTGTGTGTGTGTGTGTGTGTGTGTGTGTGTGCAGGAGTGTGTGTGTGTGTGTATGTATGTATCTGCGTCTGTGTGCAGGAGTGTGTGTGTGTGTGTGTGTGTCTGTGTGTGGAGTGTGTGTGTGTGTGTGTGTGTGTGTGTCTGTGTGTGGAGTGTGTGTGTGTGTGTGTGTGTGTCTGTGTGCAGAAGTGTGTGTGTGTGTGTGTGTGTGTGTGTGTGCAGGAGTGTGTGTGTGTGTGTATGTATGTATCTGCGTCTGTGTGCAGGAGTGTGTGTGTGTGTGTGTGTGTGTGTCTGTGTGTGGAGTGTGTGTGTGTGTGTGTGTGTGTCTGTGTGCAAGAGTGTGTGTGTGTGTGTGTGTGTATGTGTGCAGGAGTGTGTGTGTGTGTGTATGTATGTATCTGCGTCTGTGTGCAGGAGTGTGTGTGTGTGTGTGCGTCTGTGTGCAGGAGTGTGTATGTGTGTGTGTGTGTGTGTGTATCTGCGTCTGTGTGCAGGAGTGTGTGTGTGTGTGTGTCTGTGTGCCAGGAGTGTGTGTGTGTATGTGTGTATGTATGTATCTGCGTCTGTGTGCAGGAGTGTGTGTGTGTGTGTGTGTATGTATGTATCTGCGTCTGTGTGCAGGAGTGTGTGTGTGTGTGTGTGTGTCTGCCTCTGTGTGCAAGAGTGTGTGTGTGTGTGTCTGCAGGAGTGTGTGTGTGTATGTGTGTGTGTGTATGTATCTGCATCTGTGTGCAGGAGTGTGTGTGTGTGTGTGTGTGTGTGTGTGTGTGTGTGTGTGTATCTGCGTCTGTGTGCAGGAGTGTGTGTGTGTGTGTGTGTGTGTGTGTGTCTGTGTGCAGGAGTGTGTGTGTGTGTGTGTGTATGTATCTGCGTCTGTATGCAGGAGTGTGTGTGTGTGTGTGTGTGTGTGTATGTATGTATCTGCGTCTGTGTGCAGGAGTGTGTGTGTGTGTGTGTGTGTGTCTGCCTCTGTGTGTTCGTGTGTGTGTGTGTGTGCGTGCTTGTGCAAGTGCAGTTCTATTCTGCTTTACACACTAACATGTCTGCAGTTAGTGCACTGTGCTCCCTTCCCCCATAAACACAGGTAATAGAACGAATGAATGTCATGCATGGACAATTTTTCTTCTTTTTTAATTTGAAATGTTGCGGTTCGGCCAATATTTTGGTGTGACGAAAGGAATTTTGGCAAATGTTCTGCTTTTACTGTCAACCACTTAATGGACTTTTAAATATAATTAGACACCCCCCCCCCCCACCACCAATCCCCTCCCCAGATGAATAATGAGGCCCTATGATCTCAGCTGAAGGTCTGAGTACTACAACTGTGACTGACCTACAGCTGAGGAGGTTGTGTGAGTGACAGCAGATCAGACCAATCAGCTGCTCTGGAGTGTGTCTGCATCAGGTCAGGAGCAGTGTGTCTGCATCAGGTCAGGAGCAGTGTGTCTGCATCAGGTCAGGAGCAGTGTTTCTGCATCAGGTCAGGAGCAGTGTTTCTGCATCAGGTCAGGAGCAGTGTTTCTGCATCAGGTCAGGAGGAGTGTTTCTGCATCAGGTCAGGAGCAGTGTTTCTGCATCCGGTCAGTGTCTGGTTGGTGTTGGGGTGGTGTTGGGGTAGTGTTGGGGTGGGACGGGGCTGCTACAGTTTGAGTCTTTCTCCAGCTGTTACTTTCTCATGGTGGTCCTTCATAACTTATTCATACGCATATCTATTATGAATTGTGATCTGATGGAGAGCGAGTGTTCTGTCCTCTTCATGAACTTATCTTTCCGCTTTTAGTTCCACTCAGAACACCAGAACCTCACAGCTGAAAGACTGTTCCCCGCCAAAAGGCTAAATGCATACATTAAAACATGTCCAAACATGCTTAATAATAACATACATTTGCATGCTAATACATTACATGCTAATATTGCTACATTTTTCTTTATTGTAAAAATATGTTTGTGTTTAGAAAAACACCACAAATCTTTCCAAATTAACATGTATGTGTGTGTGTGTGTAAGCGTGTGTGTGTGTGTGTGTGTGCATGCTTGTGTGTGTGTGTGTGTGTGTGTGTGAGTGTGTGAGTGTGTGTGTGTGTGTGTGTGTGTGTGAGTGTGTGTGTGTGTGTGTGTGTGAGTGTGTGTGTGAGTGTGTGTGTGTGTGTGTCTGTGAGTGTGTGTGTGTGTGTGTGTGTGATCTGTGTACCCATGCCTCTAGAGGTTATTACCACCAATCAAATCAATCAGTGATGTAAATAAAACAGGCCATTATGTTATAGGCGTGTCAGCCAGGCAGTTACATTAAGTGGCAGTGTACAGGGGTAGGAGGCCGTATCATTCCTGGTTAAAGTGTTTGATTATTTATGAGCCCCTGTCCCCCTGTCCCCCTGTCCCCCTGTCCCTCTGTCCCCCTGTCCCCCTGTCCCCCTGTCCCCCTGTCCCTCTGTCCCCCTGTCCCCCTGCCCCCCTGTCCCCCTGCCCCCTGTCCCCCTGTCCCTCTGTCCCCCTGTCCCCCTGTCCCTCTGTCCCTCTGACCCTCTGTCCCCCTGTCCCCCTGCCCCCCTGTCCCCCTGCCCCCTGTCACTCTGTCCCCCTGTCCCCCTGTCCCTCTGTCCCCCTGTCCCCTGTCCCCCTGTCCCCCTGTCCCTCTGTCCCTCTGTCCTCCTGTCCCTCTGTCCCTCTGTCTGTCCCCATGTCCCTCTCTCCCTCTGTCCCTCTGTCTGTCCCCCTGTCCCTCTGTCCTTCTGTCCCTCTGTCTGTCCCCATGTCCCTCTGTCCCCCTGTCCCTCTGTCCCCATGTCCCTCTCTCCCCCTGTCCTCCTGTCCTCCTGTTCCCCTGTCCCTCTGTCCCCCTGCCCCCTGTACCTCTGTCCCCCTGTCCCCCTGTCCCCCCAGGGTCCTGACTGTATCCGAGGTGAAGGATGGGAGGGCTTGTGGATATCAGGCACAGTCTGGACAGCGCCCCCTGTTGGCTGGAGTGTGCTCCAACACCTGGGTTCACCTGTGTCCTTTTATAACTATTGTAGTTATTATTGTCTTACCCTTTCTAACTTTTCCAAAATGAATCAGATAAATTCTGAGGGAATACAGAGACATTTGCAGATGATATCAATGCCGGTCTCGTCTGTGGGTCCAACAGTGAAAAGGTCACGGAGTATGAATCCAGACTGTAGAAGACGTGGCTTTATGAACTGCAGGAGCGGGTGGGGCTAACGGTGTCTGGCGCTAGCTGTGCTGTATGCAGGAGCGGGTGGGGCTAACGGTGTCTGGCGCTAGCTGTGCTGTATGCAGGAGCGGGTGGGGCTAACGGTGTCTGGCGCTAGCTGTGCTGTATGCAGGAGCGGGTGGGGCTAACGGTGTCTGGCGCTAGCTGTGCTGTATGCAGGAGCGGGTGCGGCTAACGGTGTCTGGCGCTAGCTGTGCTGTATGCAGGAGCGGGTGGGGCTAACGGTGTCTGGCGCTAGCTGTGCTGTATGCAGGAGCGGGTGGGGCTAACGGTGTCTGGCGCTAGCTGTGCTGTATGCAGGAGCGGGTGGGGCTAACGGTGTCTGGCGCTAGCTGTGCTGTATGCAGGAGCGGGTGGGGCTAACGGTGTCTGGCGCTAGCTGTGCTGTATGCAGGAGCGGGTGGGGTTTTAAGGGTGTCTGGCGCTAGCTGTGCTGTATGCAGGAGCGGGTGGGGCTAACGGTGTCTGGCGCTAGCTGTGCTGTATGCAGGAGCGGGTGGGGCTAACGGTGTCTGGAGCTAGCTGTGCCACCCGTGTGTAGACTGAGACCCCGCCCCTAGTGTGAGAGACACTGCAGTTAATAACAATACGCATCTCTAAACCTGGTGATTTAATAACAATACGCATCTCTATACCTGGTGATTTAATAACAATATGCATCTCTAAACCTGGTGACTTAATAACAATACGCATCTCTAAACCTGTGGTTTAATAACAATACGCATCTCTAAAGCTGGTGATTTAATAACAATATGCATCTCTAAATCTGGTGATTTAATAACAATCCGCCTCTCTAAACCTGTGGTTTAATAACAATACGTCTCTTTAAACCTGGTGGTTTAATAACAATACGCATCTCTAATCCTGGTGATTCATCACCTCATTCTCCGCATTTGGCTTTAACACAGAGGAGAAAATAATAATGTGCACATTTAGAATCCGATCGTCTCCATTAAGAGAGAAACGTAGCAGAGCAAATGTATAAATCCCCGCAGTGAAGCGTTTCCTGTCTTGGGTTACAACTTAGAGTTCCTAACTGGATTTGTGTGGATGGGTTTATGAAAATATAACGCCTCTGACACGGTTTGAATAGTACAAAACTGTAAACTTAGGGGAAGAAGCAGCTGTTTAATATTCAGGTTAGTATTTCTCTATTTACTGTACCTAAGGGCGGTTAGGTTGTGCAGTTCTGAGGCACAGCAAATAGACTCTTAGATGTCCTATTACCTGCGTATTAGCGTTCAGATGTGACTACAGACAGCAGGCTGGCCAGCGGAGGGTGGGCTCTCCCTTTCTACCCCGCTCCTCCTGAGACTTCCTCCCACAGGCACTGAGTTCACACGCCCGCGTGCCCTTATTTATTCCCACTGGGGAGTTTATCTTTTTCCCTGCTGGAGTTTCGGGGATTCAGGCTCCATTTTATCCTTCCTGTACAGTGTCTTTGTGACGGTGTCTGTGCGGAAAGCACTCAACAAATAAAGTTGAATTGAATTGAACTTGTCGATATCAGACTTGGTCCATATCTAATGGCTTCACTGCGTTTCTGCTCCAGTCTCAGGGCTGCTGGTGGTGCCGTTCCTCCAGTATTTCCACATTTGGATTTATTGGGTGAGATTCTCCGCAGAGTGACAGGCGTGGGTACACACACGCGGCCGTCTGAAGCGATTCGCAGAGACGTCAGGACCAGCAGACGGATTGCTGTCCTTGGATCAATAAACACCTGGCAGCCAAAGGAGCGGGACTTGCAGAATTACACCGGGCTCCCAGCCTCGTCTGTGTTAAAATCATTTACTTTGGGAGCTGTGTTGTCCTGATATCTCTTCTGCCTACTCAATCACAGCAAAATGGACACCTTTTTCCAACGTAGCTTTCTTAGGCTAGTATCTCTGCCTTATTTTACTCCCTCTCTCTCTGTCTCTCACTCCATCTCACTCACTCCCTCTCTCACCCACACATCCACATGCATACATAAATACCCTGCTGAAAAAAACAGCTCAAGCTTGGTTTTGAAACAGCTGGTAGCTGGTTGACCAGGTCAGACCAGCTCCATACTCAACATGGTTCGACCAGCTCAGGTTATGTTTTGAAACAGCTGGTCGCTGGTAATTACAAAGTGGTCATAGCTGGATTTTACAGCAGGTTGCACACACATAAACATACAAACACACACACACACACACTCACACACACACTCACACACACACACACACGCACACACACACTCACAGACACACACAGACACACACTCACACACACACACACACACACACACACAAACACAAACACACACACACACTCACAGACAAACACACACACACACACTCACACACACACACACACACACTCACACACACACAGACACACACACGCACACACACATACACACTCACACACACATACAATCACACACACACACACACTCACACAAATGCACATGCACACAGACACACACATACTCTCACACTCACACACACATATACACACACACTCGCACACACACACACACACACACACAGACACACATATTCACACACACTCTCACACACACACACACTCAGACTCACACTCACACACACACAGACACTTACACACACACGCACACACACACTCACACACACACACACTCACACACACACACACACACACAAACATATACACACACACTCACACACTCACAGACACACACACACACACACACTCACACACACACACACACACACAGACACACACACACACACACACACACTCACACACACACACACACACACACACTCACACACACTCACACACACACACACACACACACACACATACACATGTCCAGATAGGCCTCCAGTTCATCCACACCAGTGGAGCGCTTCCTCAAAAGTACATTTTTTAACAGCAGAATCAGACTCCGTTCCGTGTCTGACACCCGATGTACTTTGCTGTAAAATTAATTAGTGCTTCCACGAGGCCCATTTCTGCCTGATGATCAGTTTCTAAGCAAGGTAAATGGCCTTTCTTTATGACGAATAAATTAAACACATTATATCTGTTTCCGGCAGAGTAGCAGAGACTCATAAACAGAGCCGGCAGTTAGCTGACGGTCTCACTTGATTACCCTTTCCATTAACATTCTTTATCCTAGTGGGAGACAGAATTCATTCGCTTTTAATAACACGCAGGAAATATGGAGATGTGCCTTGTATAATTAGTCAACTATGTCCAGATTCATCAGCTCTGACTGTTTGTATTTACTTAATGCTTTTTTTAGTAAACAAAATTATGATCTTTTTTTTTGTTGTTGTTGCTCCAGTTGTTTTGTTTTGTGTAATCTTAGAAGTGATTATAAACCAAGACGAACGAATGAGCCAAACACAGCTGTTAATTGCCAAAAGCAGTTTGAATACCGTTTGCATGTTTTCAGGAGAGCTCGGTCAATTACACAAAAGATAATGCTTAATTTTGAACATTGTAATGTTTTACCTGCTGAAGCAGAGTTGAAGGCTGTTGTGTTTGTGTGGTCGCAGTGATAGGATCTGGTCAGCAATGCACAGAGGCTATTGATCTGACCCTTATACCTGTAGCCATACACAGAGGCTATTGATCTGACCCTTATACCTTTAGCCATACACAGAGGTTATTGATCTGACCTATCTTTAGCTGTGATATTGAGTATTCTCTGTTCACATGATGGGTCTTGCATTTCTTGCGGTCTGCAGAATGCAATTAGAGAAAACATGGTTTAAACAAGGCTTAGCTTTGTATTTAATTGGCGACACACGCACACACATGCACACATACATACACACACACACACACTCATATACACACACTCGTGCATGCACACACACACACATACACGCACTGCGTGTGCTTTATTTCTTGAATACTTCATATTTCTTTCATTTTATAACAATAAGATATTTTTTCCACCAAAGAAAACAGAAAACAGAACAGTGAAGTCTTCTGAACTGGTGAATCCCGGGACAGGACCAATCAAAGCTCTCAGATTCCTGTAGTGACGTCCTAATCAGCTAATCACCAATCAGTGTGGAGTCTGACCAGACTTCCCATTCCGGAACGTCGCCGCTTCGCGGGTGCTTTGGGATGCTCAGGGGGAAAATGAAACCCATTACATTACATTACATTATTGGCATTTGGCAGACGCTCTTATCCTGTGCGACGTACAGTTGATTAGACTAAGCAGGAGACAATCCTCCCCTGGAGCAATGCAGTGTTAAGGGCCTTGCTCAAGGGCCCAACGGCTGTGCAGATCTTATTGTGGCTACACCGGGATTAGAACCACTGACCTTGCATGTCCCAGTCCTTTACCATAACCACTACGCTACAGGCCGCCCCCGCGGGCCCCATCCTGTCCCGGCCGTGCACAGTGCGTCCCGATGCCAGCGTCCCCCCCTCAGACCGGACCCTCCCTCCTGTTCGTGTGCAGACACCCCTCAGACCGGACCCTCCCTCCTGTTCGTGTGCAGACACCCCTCAGACCGGACCCTCCCTCCTGTTCGTGTGCAGACACCCCTCAGACCGGACCCTCCCTCCTGTTCGTGTGCAGACCCCCCTCAGACCGGACCCTCCCTCCTGTTCGTGTGCAGACACCCCTCAGACCGGACCCTCCCTCCTGTTCGTGTGCAGACACCCCTCAGACCGGACCCTCCCTCCTGTTCGTGTGCAGACCCCCCTCAGACCGGACCCTCCCTCCTGTTCGTGTGCAGACCCCCCTCAGACCGGACCCTCCCTCCTGTTCGTGTGCAGACCCCCCTCAGACCGGACCCTCCCTCCTGTTCGTGTGCAGACACCCCTCAGACCGGACCCTCCCTCCTGTTCGTGTGCAGACCCCCCTCAGACCGGACCCTCCCTCCTGTTCGTGTGCAGACCCCCCTCAGACCGGACCCTCCCTCCTGTTCGTGTGCAGACACCCCTCAGACCGGACCCTCCCTCCTGTTCGTGTGCAGACACCCCTCAGACCGGACCCTCCCTCCTGTTCGTGTGCAGACACCCCTCAGACCGGACCCTCCCTCCTGTTCGTGTGCAGACCCCCCTCAGACCGGACCCTCCCTCCTGTTTGTGTGCAGACACCCCTCAGACCGGACCCTCCCTCCTGTTCATGTGCAGACACCCCTCAGACCGGACCCTCCCTCCTGTTTGTGTGCAGACACCCCTCAGACCGGACCCTCCCTCCTGTTCATGTGCAGACACCCCTCAGACCGGACCCTCCCTCCTGTTCGTGTGCAGACACCCCTCAGACCGGACCCTCCCTCCTGTTCGTGTGCAGACACGGCAAAGCTGTCGGACGCCATTTGGCGGACTTCGTGTCAGAGATGGCGTTTGACGCGGTTTGTCTGCGGGTAATTAGATTGAGCTGCTCTAGAGCCAACAGTACAGGGTCTGTCTTACGGTGACACAGAGCACTGTCTCTCTCGCTGCGTAGAGGCGGGGTTGATGAAGCTGCCTTTTGAGGTCACCTTCCAGCATATCCACACCCCACATCCACAGAACAGCAACCTGCAGTGAGATACAGCAGAACACACACCTGCTCAACCTCCAGTGAGATAAAAGCAGAACACACACACGCTTGCTCAACCTCCAGTGAGATACAAGCAGAACACACACACGTGCTCAACCTCCAGTAAGATACAAACAGAACTCACACACGCATGCTCAACCTCCAGTGAGATACAGCAGAACACACACGCGTGCTCAACCTCCAGTGAGATACAAATAGAACACACATGTGCTCAACCTCCAGTGAGATACAGCAGAACACACACACACCTGCTCAACCTGCAGTGAGATACCAGCAGAACACACACGCATGCTTAACCTCCAGTAAGATACGAACAGAACACACACACGTGCTCAACCTCCAGTAAGATACGAACAGAACACACACGCGCGTGCTGACGCAGGATTGAAGCGTTTTCTCCCGGGTGTGTTTATAAATCGGGAGTCCCTCAGCTACACCGCGGTCTGAGATATTCCTCTAATTAGACCCGTTTGCCGGTATCCCTCCTTCAAACCGCGATGAATTCAGCACAGACTCTCTCTCCCGGTTAAGATGAAACGCTCCTAAATGTTAAACACATTTAATCATCGACAGGCTGCAGCCGCAGGTGTAAATATGGAAATGCGCTTTCTTCCACAGACGGCTCTGTCCTTAAGCATGTTGCCCCGGGAGACTATTGACATACTGTTTGATTAGATTAAAAAAAACGTTTGCTCAAAGGCATTGAAATGTGCATATATTACCGGATAATGACATGAATTGTTCGAAGGATAGAAGATTTGTACAGGCTAGATACTGGATTATACAGTTAGCGAAGCTAATGGCATTCAATCAAATAAGCTGGGAAACCAGCCAATCAAAGCAGTGATTTCATTTCTCAAATTGCCTGTGGGAAATGCTTAAGAGGATTGATTTTTATTAATTTATTTGTGTACGCTCAATGCCACATTAAAGGCAATGACATTCAAATGGTATGAGGCTTTTTCGCCAAATGTTTTTGTTGTCAATTTCATAACGACTCTTCTTTGTTTTCTGACCTTTTATGAAAGTGGCCCTATGAGAGTTTTGGTGTAATATCATAAGAGGATGAGCAGAGACAGAGAGCCCACAGTGAGCCTGGCTGTGTGTGTCACCCTGCGTGGGCAGGCTGGAGGTCAGTCTGGCCCTTTGGAGCAGGACTGCACTGTGAGATAGACCCACGGCGTTCACTGATCCTGGATCAGCTTTAGGACCGGGCCCCGGCCGGCCTGCCCGCTGCTGGGAGAAAGCTCTCTCTGAACTCGTAAGAAGCCACGGCGTGTCTCCATTGTGCCGGGGCGTAATCAGAGGATTATAAAAGTGCTCTTTGGTTCTTAAGCGGACGGCACTGTGAGCCAACATGGCCTGGGGAGCGTGAAGAAAGGCCGTGTGTGTAAGCGGCCATGTTGGATTTACAATCAAAACACAACGCAATTGTGTGAGCGACAAACACGGAAATGTTCAAGCGCTCTGTGATGTTTTCAGCGCCCCGTTCGTCAATAGCGCAGATAAATAAGTTGTGTTTCAGCTCCACGCACACAGGACTGGGCTAAGTGTTTAAGCTTCAGTGCTCCATCCACACGCACACAGGACTGGGCTAAGTGTTTAAGCTTCAGTGCTCGGAGAACACAAAGGATTCAGTAATCGTCTCTGACCTTGACACCGACGGCAGTGGCACAGGGGAGCTGTGGTATTTGCATTTCCCGGCTCGTGGTTTTGCGGAGACGGGCAGAACGATTAGTGAACGAGGTAGAAACTTAGCGAGTGCCTCTGAGGGATTGTACCCGCCCCTTCCTGTTTGACACCGTGTACTTCCTGATGACGGAACACGGGTCGATACTACAGAGCTGGGGGTGGCTTGTTTGGGATTATTTTACAAAATGAGTTTCTCTGTTAAGGTGTGTACTCGGTTTAGTCAAATTATTTGGTTCTTTCAGAAAAGTTATTTGAGGATTTCAGAATTTCTGTTAAGGTTTACTCTAAACTCGGTGTAGTCAAATTCTTTGTGACTTTATTAGAAGAGCCTAAACAAGCGATCTGATCATTTTAGATTCTATTTACCCATGAAGGTTTAAAATTTGTTTCTCCTTTAATGTGTGTACTCAGTGTACCCAGTGTGAGTATGGGGTTGATCTCTGGCTCTTTCTCAGAGCTTCTCTCAGTAAACAGGGTTGAGTATGGGGTTGATCTCTCAGTAAACAGGGTTGAGTATGGGGTTGATCTCTCAGTAAACAGGGTTGAGTATGGGGTTGATCTCTCAGTAAACAGGGTTGAGTATGGGGTTGATCTCTGGCTCTTTCTCAGAGGATGGGTATTCGGGTGGGTGTGTGTGAGGATGGTTATTCTGGTGTGTGTGTGTGAGCATGGTTATTCGGGTGGGTGTGTGTGTGTGCGGATGGTTATTCGGGTGGGTGTGTGTGTGTGCGGATGGTTATTCGGGTGGGTGTGTGTGTGTGCGGATGGTTATTCGGGTGGGTGTGTGTGTGTGCGGATGGTTATTCGGGTGGGTGTGTGTGTGTGAGCATGGTTATTCGGGTGGGTGTGTGTGTGTGCGGATGGTTATTCGGGTGGGTGTGTGTGAGCATAATTACCCAGGAGAAAAGAAAACCAGGGCTGGATTTGGCCTGGAGGGTCAGGTTTGAGTATCCCTGCTGAAAGTGATTTTAATTATTAAGTTTTATCTTCTGTTTTTGTATTTTTAGTTCCCCTCGGAGTGGAAGGTTCGCAGGGGGCCTGTAGGGGGCGCTACTGCAGCCGGGGGCGTCGGTGTGTCGTCTCCGAGGACTCTGGGAAGACGGAGTGCGTGTGTCAGGAGAAGTGCCGCCCCGCGTTCGTGCCCGTGTGCGGCTCGGACGGGCGTTTCTACGAGAACCACTGCGAGCTGTACCGGTCTGCGTGCCTGAGGAGGAGGAGTACCTACGTGGTGCACAGCAAAGACTGCTTCTTCAGAGGTACGGGCAAAGACTGCTTCTTCAGAGGTACGAGCAAAGACTGCTTCTACAGAGGTACAGGCAAAGAGTGCTTCTACAGAGGTATGAGCAAAGACTGCTTCTTCAGAGGTATGAGCAAAGACTGCTTCTACAGAGGTATGAGCAAAGACTGCTTCTTCAGAGGTACCAGCAAAGAGTGCTTCTTCAGAGGTACCAGCAAAGAGTGCTTCTCCAGAGGTACCAGCAAAGAGTGCTTCTACAGAGGTACTAGCAAAGAGTGCTTCTATAAAGGTAAGAGCAAAGAGTGCTTCTACAGAGGTATGAGCAAAGAGTGCTTCTACAAAGGTATGAGCAAAGAGTGCTTCTACAGAGGTACCAGCAAAGAGTGCTTCTACAGAGGTACCAGCAAAGAGTGCCACCCCTCTGAGCCCGCTCAGAGTCTCTCACACTCTGTTCCTCTTCAGAAACGTCCCAGTTCTTTATAAAATGTGTAAAATGTTCCTCCGTCCTCTGACAGTCTCACACAAAAGTCCTGCCCACACGTGTTAAATAGAGACAAACAAAATAAACAAGTCAACCGAATTGTGTACTAAATTCTGCATATATTTCATTATCTAAACTCCAGTATTTTGGCAACAAACAACATGCAGTATAGTGATATTAATCAGAATTAATTAGTTGGATAAAAACATGTGTAAACAATTTCATTAGCCGCTGTATATCATCTTGGTGTGAATTAGAAAATCAACATTCATGAATTCTGAAATTAAATAAATGCACGATTTAGCAGTTTAGAAAAAAAGTTAGGATGAAAAATATTTCTCTCTCTCTCTTTAATTGCTTCTTAACCACTGTAGCACACTGCTACAGCTGACTGACTCTGGCTAAACAAATTAATGAATGAATCTTACTGAATCATATTTATATGATCTATTAGGATGGTGAGATTAATGAATCTCACCGTGAGCAGCTGAATCTGAATCATATTTATATAATCTATTAGGATGGTGTCGGCAGTGACCTGACCTGACCTGACCTTACCCGACAGCAAAAGGGATTCTTTCTGCACCTCAAAGACACGCGTGTCTCTGATAATGTGGCACTCCCACACACACACGTCTCTGATAATGTGACACTCCCACACACACGTCTCTCAGGCTGAGAGGTTCTGAGGTTCAGTGGAGCTGCAGAGTCCCCTCTTCTGTAGGCGGGAGAAAGAAGCTGCCTTTTGAAATGAGCCGTTTGTGGAGACGGCCAATGGTCCCTCCCACATGTTCATTTCAGCATTTACCGCCATCTTGTTTCTGTTAGAAATAGACATGAACAAGAGTGTTTATAGGAGTGTGTGTGTGTGTGTGTGTGTGTGTTTGTGTGTGAGTAAGAGAGTGTGTGAGTGTGTGTGTGTGAGTGTGTGTGCTCATGTGTACAGAGCTGTGAGAAGCCTGTCTCATATTAAAGGGAAACAGAGCCCCACAGACTCTTCCATGCATGTTAAATCCAAATTAGGCAGGTGCTCAAGTGCCATATTACGCATTAGAGTCTCACTGCAAGGCATGCTGGGACCGAATTCCTTCAAATAGGAAGCAATTTCAAAATGTCAACTCAGATTTATACATCTATCTTCTACCGTGAGAAAAATGGCATGTACTCCATAGCAATCAGCATAATGGGGCCATATATTCCACACGCAAAGCATTCATTTAGTCATTATACAATGTGCAATTATCCTCTTCATCTGCTTCATTTTTTTATTCCAGATAAGAGGCTATTGGCCACTTTTTCATCTCACAGTGTAGCTGACTTTAAATATGTGGTTTGGTTGTGTGTAGGGAGTGTATGTGTCTGTGTATGTGTATGTGTGTGTGTGTGTGTGTGTGTGGTCAGAATAAGAGCTGTTCTGATTATTGGTGAGGGGGGTGATGGATTCCGGCAATAATTCTGATAGACTGAGCGCGCTAACACTGCTGATGCTAACCCTGATACACTGAGAGCGCTAACACTGCTGATGCTAACCCTGATAGACTGAGCGCGCTAACACTGCTGATGCTAACCCTGATACACTGAGAGCGCTAACACTGCTGATGCTAACCCTGATACACTGAGAGCGCTAACACTGCTGATGCTAACCCTGATACACTGAGAGCGCTCTAACACTGCTGATGCTAACCCTGATAGACTGAGAGCGCTAACTCTGCTGATGCTAACCCTGATAGACTGAGAGCGCTAACTCTGCTGATGCTAACCCTGATAGACTGAGAGCGCTAACTCTGCTGATGCTAACCCTGATACACTGAGAGCGCTAACTCTGCTGATGCTAACCCTGATAGACTGAGAGCGCTAACTCTGCTGATGCTAACCCTGATAGACTGAGAGCGCTAACTCTGCTGATGCTAACCCTGATAGACTGAGCGCGCTAACACTGCTGAAGCTAACCCTGATACACTGAGAGTGCTAACACTGCTGATGCTAACCCTGATAGACTGAGCGCGCTAACACTGCTGATGCTAACCCTGATAGACTGAGAGTGCTAACACTGCTGAGGCTAACCCCTTATACACTGAGAGCGCTAACACTCCTGATGCTAACCCTGATACACTGAGAGCGCTAACACTGCTGATGCTAACCCTGATAGACTGAGCGCTAACACTGCTGATGCTAACCCTGATAGACTGAGAGTGCTAACACTGCTGAGGCTAACCCCTTATACACTGAGAGTGCTAACACTGCTGATGCTAACCCTGATACACTGAGAGCGCTAACACTGCTGATGCTAACCCTGATAGACTGAGCGCTCTAACACTGCTGATGCTAACCCTGATACACTGAGAGCGCTAACACTGCTGATGCTAACCCTGATAGACACAGAGCGCTAACACTGCTGATGCTAACCCCAGTCACAAGGGTGTCGTATCGTCCCCCAGATTAACGCAGAAGGATCGCCTGCCTCTATTACGCCAATAATTCTGATTTTAGCTTCATGAACCGGGTGCCAGGCCTCCTGCTGTTCTCTCCGGTTTTATGAGCGCCTGCTCACTGTGTTTAGAAACTCCCGGCTCTCTCTCTCCAAAATAAGCAGCATCAACACTCCGCCAAGGCTAGTGTGTCAGGGAGGAAGATCAGCTGGGCATTTATGAGATCACCGCTTTGGGAAAAATCCCATCAAGGCCAAAACTGTGTACATGAGATCCATGGATGCCCTGTGTACATGCTGTGTTAGAGTTACTGTCTCTGATTCACAAAGACGGTGTTATAACAGTAATGTGTACATGCTGTGTTAGAGTCTCTGATTCACAGAGGTAGGTAGTGTTATAACAGTAATGTGTACATGCTGTGTTAGAGTCTCTGATTCACAGAGGTAGGTAGTGTTATAACAGTAATGTGTACATGCTGTGTTAGAGTCTCTGATTCACAGAGGTAGGTAGTGTTATAACAGTAATGTGTACATGCTGTGTTAGAGTCTCTGATTCACAGAGACGGTGTTATAACAGTAATGTGTACATGCTGTGTTAGAGTCTCTGATTCACAGAGGTAGGTAGTGTTATAACAGTAATGTGTATATGCTGTGTGAGAGTCTCTGATTCACAGAGGCAGTGTTATAACAGTAATGTGTACATGCTGTGTTAGAGTCTCTGATTCACAGAGGCGGTGTTATAACAGTAATGTGTACATGCTGTGTTAGAGTCTCTGATTCACAGAGGCAGTATTATAACAGTAATGTGTACATGCTGTGTTAGAGTTACTGTCTCTGATTCACAGAGTTGTTATAACAGTAATGTGTACATGCTGTGTGAGAGTCTCTGATTCACAGAGGCAGTATTATAACAGCAATGTGTACATGCTGTGTTAGAGTTACTGTCTCTGATTCACAGAGACGGTGTTATAACAGTAATGTGTACATGCTGTGTTAGAGTCTCTGATTCACAGAGTTGTTATAACAGTAATGTGTACATGCTGTGTTAGAGTCTCTGATTCACAGAGGTGGTGTTATAACAGTAATGTGTACATGCTGTGTTAGAGTTACTGTCTCTGATTCACAGAGGCGGTGTTATAACAGTAATGTGTACATGCTGTGTTAGAGTTACTGTCTCTGATTCACAGAGTTGTTATAACAGTAATGTGTACATGCTGTGTTAGAGTCTCTGATTCACAGAGGCGGTGTTATAACAGTAATGTGTACATGCTGTGTTAGAGTCTCTGATTCACAGAGGCAGTGTTATAACAGTAATGTGTACATGCTGTGTTAGAGTCTCTGATTCACAGAGGCGGTGTTATAACAGTAATGTGTACATGCTGTGTTAGAGTCTCTGATTCACAGAGGTAGGTAGTGTTATAACAGTAATGTGTACATGCTGTGTTAGAGTCTCTGATTCACAGAGGCGGTGTTATAACAGTAATGTGTACATGCTGTGTTAGAGTCTCTGATTCACAGAGGCGGTGTTATAACAGTAATGTGTACATGCTGTGTTAGAGTCTCTGATTCACAGAGGCGGTGTTATAACAGTAATGTGTACATGCTGTGTTAGAGTTACTGTCTCTGATTCACAGAGTTGTTATAACAGTAATGTGTACATGCTGTGTTAGAGTCTCTGATTCACAGAGGCGGTGTTATAACAGTAATGTGTACATGCTGTGTTAGAGTCTCTGATTCACAGAGTTGTTATAACAGTAATGTGTACATGCTGTGTTAGAGTTACTGTCTCTGATTCACAGAGTTGTTATAACAGTAATGTGTACATGCTGTGTTACTGTCTCTGATTCACAGAGGCGGTGTTATAACAGTAATGTGTACATGCTGTGTTAGAGTTACTGTCTCTGATTCACAGAGTTGTTATAACAGTAATGTGTACATGCTGTGTTAGAGTTACTGTCTCTGATTCACAGAGTTGTTATAACAGTAATGTAACTTCAGCACTTCTACCTCCTCCACACTGGCAGATACACATAAAGATAACACACATGAATATTACTGTAATAACTCAAATTGTCCCTGATTAAAAAATGCTCAGATATTTTGGCAGAGGTCAGAAGTGTAGGAGGTGAAATTGAACTGGCAGATACTGTGAGCCAGGGAACGTCAGGCCTGGTTATAATTCTCATCTTTTAATAGAAAGACCACAAAACGCACTTGTCAAATTAAAACCCAGGGATTGGCTCGTTAATGTTGCATACCTAAATTGTATTCTAGCCGGTTTAATATTAATTAAGGTTGAATACTTGGGTGAGTGAAATGTGCATAATTTATCATCAGTGGTTGAATTTATTACACTTACATGACGGCAGAAAACAGTTTAAACCCCTCAGCTTGGCAGTGGGACCTTGTGCTTCACAGACTATGTACAGAGAATGCACATGTATAAATTCATAAGAATGGAAATGAGGAAAAAATCACTCTTTTATGTCGATATGAATATTTCATGTGGACTGTACATTTAAAGCCTTTATGTGTGATATGCCATTGTGTGTCTTGCATGGCAAAGTGAGGATTCATTATATGCCTTTTACAACAATAGCAATGCATTGAGAATGATGATTGTGAATATGAAATTGCTTGATGGTGAATATTAATGATAACAGTGGGTTGAAGATTCAATTACAAAATGGGCTATGAGGCAAGAGCTATTTATAAACGAGATACGTGATAAAATGTAGAGTTTTACTAATTAAGATTTTTTTGGCATTCTGTGCCTCAAGGCTGGTTTCTCAAGGTAAACAAAAGGCGTTTGCGGTTGTCATGGAAACTCGGGCTTGTTCCGTGGCGTTACAGAGATAAGCCTGGGAGGTCTGGTCAGTGGGACACGGGAGAAGGGCCACTGATCATTCTGCTGCTCTTGGCCAATCGCAGGGCCACTGATCATTCTGCTGCTCTTGGCCAATCGCAGGGCCACTGATCATTCTGCTGCTCTTGGCCAATCGTAAGGCCACTGATCATTCTGCTGCTCTTGGCCAATCGTAAGGCCACTGATCATTCTGCTGCTCTTGGCCAATAGCAGGGCCCTTGATCTGCCAGGGCAACCTTTGACTGTCAGAGCACACAGATGGGACATCCATCCATCCATCCATCCATCCATTATCTTAACCTGCTTATCCTGAACAGGGTTGCAGGGGGGCTGGAGCCTATCCCAGCATACATTGGGCGAAACAGATGGGACATCTAAAAATAAAAAAAGTTAGTGTAATTGTTGCTTTTATTCCACAGTACCTCACAAGCAAATAAATAAACACACATATGCACGCGCACGCAGCCATACACATATACACACACACACACACACACACACACACACACAGAGTAACAATGTACCTTTGACCTGTACATCACTGGCATACGTACAGTATATATACAGTAAGCAAATGAAGGGAAATCTCAATTCAAAAACAGCCAACATTCAAGAAAAATTAAAATAAATAATATTTTAGAAAAGATTTGTGAAGTTTTTTTGCCAACCAAGACGCAGGTGCTGTGCCAACACTTAAATAAGTGTTTTTTTCGTCTAGGTCTCAGGTGGCTATAAATAAAGTTTGACAGTGTTAATTAGCGAGTTAATATCACAAACACTGATAGGTAATGTCTCTTCGCTGACCAACATAAAACTAAAATAAAATAAAAGTTTTCCCAAATGGGTGCTGTTCTCTTATACAGTTTTATACGGAATAAAAAAGCAGCCAAACCGTCCCCTGGAATTCAGATGAGCCAAACAGCACATTTATGCAGCGAATCTCAAAGGCTTCGTCTAATAACACACCGTTAGTTACAGCACTGCTTATGTCAGCGATGTAGCCCAGTAAAACTGTCCCTGTTTTTAAAGTTTCCCCCAGTGTGTGTGAGAGAGAACCAGGCAGACACAGGAAGTTTCCCCCAGTGTGTGTGAGAGAGAACCAGGCAGACACGGGTCGGGACTGTATTTTAAGACCTTCCACTGGGAGAGAGACGGAGTATTCCTTATGTTTTCCCCTCTTCAGTTGGGAATTTTGAGAATAATATCTCTGACACATCCTGTTCAGCTAGGGCTGAAGTGTGTTAGAGTCAGAGAATCATCTGCATATTGAAATTAAATAATTTGGGAATGAATGTGTCCCCATTTTTATGATTGACAATGATCCTTCTAACGGTTCGTCTCTCCCTTTCTTGAAACTGTGAGCATTCCTTTGAGACATAATATTCACAGGGGACATTACAATATTGTCCCAAACACTTTCTTAATCCTCCCCAGAGACCTTATTATTATTCCTCATTATAAATACAAGTCTGAAGCTGATATTAATATTCCCATCTCTCAGCGCAGAAATGGGCTCCTATCACAGTTACATACCATATTGTACAATGTATACCGTACTGAATATGATAAATATAATACAACAGCTGTTTCAAACCAGGTTCATTGAAAATATAATTGCTTATAAAAATATTTTAGCTCTGATAAACACCAGGCGAGGTGTTTTATCTTCAGTTACTGTATGAAGTGTCTCTGTGACAAGCTTCTGTAAAAAGGAATTTGAATGAAATGTAATTGTGTAATTGAATTGAAGCCAATAGAACCTGTGGCTGATGGGAAGGAGCTGTAATGAGATGTGATGTACCAAAGTGAGGGCTGCCTGTAGCCTAGTGGCTAAGGTACATGACTGGGGCAGCCTGTAGCCTAGTGGCTAAGGTACATGACTGGGGCAGTCTGTAGCCTAGTGGCTAAGGTACATGACTGGGGCAGCCTGTAGCCTAGTGGCTAAGGTACATGACTGGGGCAGCCTGTAGCCTAGTGGCTATGGTACATGACTGGGGCAGCCTGTAGCCTAGTGGCTAAGGTACATGACTGGGGCTGCCTGTAGCCTAGTGGCTAAGGTACATGACTGGGGCAGCCTGTAGCCTAGTGGCTAAGGTACATGACTGGGGCAGCCTGTAGCCTAGTGGCTAAGGTACATGACTGGGGCAGCCTGTAGCCTAGTGGCTAAGGTACATGACTGGGGCAGCCTGTAGCCTAGTGGCTAAGGTACATGACTGGGGCAGCCTGTAGCCTAGTGGCTAAGGTACATGACTGGGGCAGCCTGTAGCCTAGTGGCTAAGGTACATGACTGGGGCAGCCTGTAGCCTAGTGGCTAAGGTACATGACTGGGGCAGCCTGTAGCCTAGTGGCTAAGGTACATGACTGGGGCAGCCTGTAGCCTAGTGGCTAAGGTACATGACTGGGGCAGCCTGTATCCTAGTGGCTAAGGTACATGACTGGGGCAGCCTGTAGCCTAGTGGCTAAGGTACATGACTGGGGCAGCCTGTAGCCTAGTGGCTAAGGTACATGACTGGGGCAGCCTGTAGCCTAGTGGCCTGTAGCCTAGTGGCTCTCAGCGCAGAAATGGGCTCCTATCACAGTTACATACCATATTGTACAATGTATACCGTACTGAATATGATAAATATAATACAACAGCTGTTTCAAACCAGGTTCATTGAAAATATAATTGCTTATAAAAATATTTTAGCTCTGATAAACACCAGGCGAGGTGTTTTATCTTCAGTTACTGTATGAAGTGTCTCTGTGACAAGCTTCTGTAAAAAGGAATTTGAATGAAATGTAATTGTGTAATTGAATTGAAGCCAATAGAACCTGTGGCTGATGGGAAGGAGCTGTAATGAGATGTGATGTACCAAAGTGAGGGCTGCCTGTAGCCTAGTGGCTAAGGTACATGACTGGGGCTGCCTGTAGCCTAGTGGCTAAGGTACATGACTGGGGCAGCCTGTAGCCTAGTGGCTAAGGTACATGACTGGGGCAGCCTGTAGCCTAGTGGCTAAGGTACATGACTGGGGCAGCCTGTAGCCTAGTGGCTAAGGTACATGACTGGGGCAGCCTGTAGCCTAGTGGCTAAGGTACATGACTGGGGCAGCCTGTAGCCTAGTGGCTAAGGTACATGACTGGGGCAGCCTGTAGCCTAGTGGCTAAGGTACATGACTGGGGCAGCCTGTAGCCTAGTGGCTAAGGTACATGACTGGGGCAGCCTGTAGCCTAGTGGCTAAGGTACATGACTGGGGCAGCCTGTAGCCTAGTGGCTAAGGTACATGACTGGGGCAGCCTGTATCCTAGTGGCTAAGGTACGTGACTGGGACAGGCAAGGTCGGTGGTTCTAATCCCGGTGTAGCCACAATAAGATCCGCACAGCCGTTTGGCCCCTGAGCAAGGCCCTTAACCCTGCATTGTTCCAGGGGAGGATTGTCTCCTGCTTAGTCTAACTGTATGTCACTCTGGATAAGAGCGTCTGCCAAATGCCAATGATGTAATAATAATAATGTAATGAATAGCTCAATAACTGTAATGTCATGTAAATGGGAACTGGTTGGCATTTATATAGCGCCTTTATCCAAAGCGCTGTACAATTGATGCTTCTCATTCACCCATTCATACACACATTCACACACCAACGGCGATTGGCAGCCATGCAAGGCACCGACCAGCTCATCGGGAGCAAACGGGGGTTAGGTGTCTTGCTCAGGGACACTTCGACACAGCCCGGCCGGGGGATCGAACCGACAACCCTCCGACTGCCAGACGACTGCTCTTACTGCCTGAGCCTATGAGACGACTGCTCTTACTGCCTGAGCCTATGAGACGACTGCTCTTACTGCCTGAGCCAATGAGACGACTGCTCTTACTGCCTGAGCCAATGAGACGACTGCTCTTACTGCCTGAGCCAATGAGACGACTGCTCTTACTGCCTGAGCCAATGAGACGGCTGCTCTTACTGCCTGAGCCAATGAGACGACTGCTCTTACTGCCTGAGCCAATGAGACGACTGCTCTTACAGCCTGAGCCAATGAGACGACTGCTCTTACTGCCTGAGCCAATGAGACGACTGCTCTTACTGCCTGAGCCAATGAGACGACTGCTCTTACTGCCTGAGCCAATGAGACGACTGCTCTTACTGCCTGAGCCAATGAGACGACTGCTCTTACTGCCTGAGCCAATGAGACGACTGCTCTTACTGCCTGAGCCAATGAGACGACTGCTCTTACTGCCTGAGCCAATGAGACGACTGCTCTTACTGCCTGAGCCAATGAGACGACTGCTCTTACTGCCTGAGCCAATGAGACGACTGCTCTTACAGCCTGAGCCAATGAGACGACTGCTCTTACTGCCTGAGCCAATGAGACGACTGCTCTTACTGCCTGAGCCAATGAGACGACTGCTCTTACTGCCTGAGCCAATGAGACGACTGCTCTTACTGCCTGAGCCAATGAGACGACTGCTCTTACTGCCTGAGCCAATGAGACGACTGCTCTTACAGCCTGAGCCAATGAGACGACTGCTCTTACTGCCTGAGCCAATGAGACGACTGCTCTTACTGCCTGAGCCGTGTCGCCCCCTCATGTGATTGCAGCGCTCCCTCTGCTGGACCCCAGTATAGCACGCAGAGGAGTTAGTGTCCCTGGGGTAACTCAACACGGCGGTGATGGTCCTTATAACACTGTGAGTCATGTGTCTCTGGTCTGAAATGAGTTTACAGAGGCACAGCCTGCCTGGTGCTGGGGTGACGTGTCGCACAAGTGGATCTTTACCGAATGGGCTTTTAACAGAAATTGACTACGAGCTTTCATACACAATATTATGGATTAGCACTTATGCAATTCATTAGGGATTAGCTTTTTAATTCTACAATGAAACATGAGTACTTGTTGCTCATCTTTAGAAGAACATAAAATATTAAGCTAAATAACCATAGATTTCTCTTCTTAATCCATGTTAGTCTGACAGTACATTGAATTAAACATGCCAACAGGTGCTCTGCAATGAAGCAGCATTAATGTTTTAAGAGTTTGTAGTTTGACTGAGAGACATTATTGATACATGCTCAAAGTCCTTGGAAGTGCGTGATTTAATTTAGAGACACAAAAAGATGAAAGATGTTAATTACAGCTTCACAAGCAGGTAGGACGTCAGAGAAACTGTCAACAGCTGGCACGCCTAATTTACAAGCCATTCTGAATCACTCCACAGGACATTATTTCATTACTGCGCTGCTCTGTGTCTAAATGATCAGCGTAACGCCACACACATCACATCACATGTAATATACTCTATGTGCCTCTGGAGAGATGCAGGAGAAGGATGTGCTGATGGATGTGATGAGGATCACATCACATCACATGTAATATACCCTATGTGCCTCTGGAGAGACGCAGGGGAGGGATGTGATGATAATATACTCTATGTGCCTCTGGAGAGATGCAGGAGAGGGATGTGATGATGGATGTGATGAGGATCACATCACATCAGTGCGTAATGTACTCTATGTGCCTCTGGAGAGATGCAGGAGAAGGATGTGATGATGGATGTGATGAGGATCACATCACATCACATGTAATATACTCTATGTGCCTCTGGAGAGATGCAGGGGAGGGATGTGATGATGGATGTGATGATGGAGAATCTCTACAGGGGCACCTGTGTTCACAAACTCAGTGAAACACAATCAAGAGTCAATGGCCCAATGTTCCTTTATGAAAACATTAATACACGCATGTACACACATACATATTCACACACTCACACTCACACACACTCACACACACACACACACACACTCACACACACACACACTCACACACACTCACACACACACACACACACACTAATGAGACTCCTCCTTAGACGTTTATGGACATTCTTAATCAAACAGGCGGAATTGCACACCACATCGAATTATATTGGTGTTAAATTCCAATTAAGTTCCAAGCCTGGACAAACTCGTTTTCCAGACCAATTACTTTTGAAAGGGATGAGATGGTAACCTTTAAACAACCTTTCTCTCTCTATAAATGCTAATACATGCAGCCTAATCCTCGAAACACAGATTCCTGTTCTGCTAGCGCGGTGTCGTGGTTGAGAGTAGCTAAGCTGTTGTCTCTGGGTATGAGAACAGGGGCTCACCATCAGCTGGCAGCTGAGCAGTTCATTTCCCATCAAGCCCTGCTGCGGATATTTGAGCTGGTGTCAAAGCAGTTTTCTGCTGTTTATAATGATCATGCTGTCAGACTGAGTTTAACCCACAGTCCTCACACATCAACACAGGCCAATACAACCCACTGTAGCCACACACAGAGAGCTGTGTGTGTGTGTGTGTGTGTGTGTGTGTGTGTGTGTGTGTGTGTGTGTTAACTCACAGCACTCACACATTAATGCAGGGCAATATAACCCACTGTAGCCACACACGGAGAGCTGTGTGTGTGTGTATGTGTGTGTGTGTGTGTGTGAGTGTGTGTGTGTGTGTTTGTGTGTGTGTGTGAGTGTGTGTGTGTGTGTGTGTGTGTGTGAGTGTGTGTGTGTTAACTCACAGCACTCACACATTAATGCAGGGCAATATAACCCACTGTAGCCACACACGGAGAGCTGTGTGTGTGTGTGTGTGTGTGTGTGTGAGTGTGTGTGTGTGTGAGAGTGTGTGTGTGTGAGAGTGTGTGTGTGTTTGTGTGTGTGTGTGTGTGTGAGTGTGTGTGTGTGTTTGTGTGTGAGTGTGAGTGTGTGTGTGTGTGTGTGTGTGTGTGTGAGTGTGTGTGTGTGTGTGTGTGTGTGTGAGTGTGTGTGTGTGAGTGTGTGTGTGTGTGTGTGTCTGTGTGTGTGTGTGTGTGCTGGTTTCCCACCCTCCCTTTACCTGGGAGTCAGGTGTGAAGACTGTCTGCACTATGTTTTTCCACAATCACTACTGGTGGCTGAGAGCAGTGGAGTTCCTCTAAAAAAGGAACAGCCTGCTCTTTAAGGGTTTCTAACGTATCGCTCAGTTCACAGTGTTGGGCTCTGTAGACAGTGGAGTGCCTCACGTTCAGTGTAGTAGTTTTGATTTTGAGGGTATTTATTTGGTGGTTTACTGGGCTCCCGGATGCTTTGGTGAAGCGGGCTGATGACACACCTTGCTGTGATTACATCAGGAAGCGTTAATGCTGGTAATTATTTCACCGGTTAAAAAGGCTGCCAGTTGTTTTCTTTGCGTGTAATTGGATTTGACTGCAGGGATTTCTGGGAATGGCTTGGGTTTCATCCTTGATATTTTATGAGCTAACAGCCCCCCTCCCCCCCTCCCCCAATAATAAATAATCATCATAATAAATTAAAATGGCAGGTGGATGTTGATACTGTCTGAGGGGTTTTTCTCCACACTAGAGAGTTTGGTCTTCTGTTACTCTGTGTCTCTGTAAAAGGCACTTTACAAATTAAACTTCATTGAAAAAATTTAGAATTGATACAGTCGTGGAGGAAAAAGGAACTTTGTTGCTTGTGGGGTTTCTGCATAAACACTGAAGGTTGCGTTGTGTGTGTACGTGTGTGTGTATGTGTATGTAGTGTGTGAGAGTGTGTGTGTGTATGTAGTGTGTTAGTGTGTGTGTGTGTGTGTGTGAGAGAGAGAGAGTGTGTGTGTGTATGTAGTGTGTGAGTGTGTGTATGTGTATGTGTATGTGTGTGTGTATGTAGTGTGTTAGTGTGTGTGTATGTAGTGTGTGTTGTGTGTGTGTATGTGTAGTGTGTTAGTGTGTGTGTGTTTGTATGTAGTGTGTGATTGTGTGTGTGTATGTGTAGTGTGTGTGTGTGTGTAGTGTGTTAGTGTGTGTGTGTGTGTGTGTGAGAGAGAGAGAGTGTGTGTGTGTATGTAGTGTGTGAGTGTGTGTATGTGTATGTGTATGTGTGTGTGTATGTAGTGTGTTAGTGTGTGTGTATGTAGTGTGTGTTGTGTGTGTGTATGTGTAGTGTGTTAGTGTGTGTGTGTTTGTATGTAGTGTGTGATTGTGTGTGTGTATGTGTAGTGTGTGTGTGTGTGTAGTGTGTGATTGTGTGTGTGTATGTAGTGTGTGTGTGTGTGTGTGTGTGTGTATGTTTGTATGTAGTGTGTGTGTGTGTATGTGTATGTTTGGGGGGGTGTGTGTGTATGTATGTGTGTGTGTGTGTGTGTGTGTGTAGTATGTTTGGTTGTGTGTGTGTGTGTGTGTATGTATGTGTGTGTGTGTGTGTGTATGTTTGTATGTAGTGTGTGTGTGTGTGTGTATGTTTGTATGTAGCGTGTGTGTGTGTGTGTGTATGTAGTGTGTTAGTGTGTGTGTGTGTTTGTATGTAGTGTGTGTGTGTGTGTGTGTGTAGGGAGGGTATAACAGAGTGCTATTCTCTGTGATGTCACGGACGTTCTCTGACACACTGCGTGTGTGTGTGTGTGTGTGTGTGTGTGTATGTATGTGTGTGTGTGTGTGTGTGTGTGTGTATGTAGTGTGTGTGTGTGTGTGTGTAGTGTGTTAGTGTGTGTCGGGGGGCTAGAACAGAGCAATGGAGAGATTCTCTGTGATGTCACGGACGTTCTCTGACACGCTGTGTGTGTGTGTGTGTGTGTGTGTATGTGTAGGGAGGGTATAACAGAGTTGTGATGTCACAGACGTTCTCTGACACACTGCGTGTCATGACTTTGCGTTCCACTGAAGATCTGCTTTGTGTCTGTGTTCCTCTTTCGTTTAGCTGTGCAGACCACGTTTGTGTTAGCGCTTGTCATTCTGGGTCCTTTAAACACGGCCCCTGGTTTATTGTTTCTGTTAAAGAGCCGGGATCTGAGAGACTCTAGAGTGACGTTGACAGAGAGATTTTCCCACAGAGAGTCCAGGCCCTCCAGTCAAACCAGTTGTGAACTTCCTTGAACGATGAGAGAAATTCCACTTTTCATCTACAATCACCCTTTCTAATGCATATGAACTGGAGTAATCCAAGGGGCTTTTCATTAATGTTTTATTACTTTAAAAAATGTCATCTTTTTTCTTTTTTTTCCTGATATAACAAAATGTATTTTTCTTTGCTGAAAGTAAAATAACACTTGAGAGTCTGAGGGGACTCATTCCTCTGAAACTACCTTCCCTGAAGTCCCAATCACTGTGAAAGGCCAGCTCTGTCATTGTGTCGAGAATTTTAATTTCCCCACTGGAGCCCACATTATTATGTGAAGCGCTGCTTTCAAAAAGCACATTTCTAAAAGCTGCAGAGACTTAGAGCAGGGGTCTCTCAGGCACCCAGAGAGGGGTCTCTCTCTCTCTCTCTTACTCTTTCTCTCTCACTCTCTCTCTCTGTCTCTCAGACACACAGAGCAGGGGTCTCTCTCTCTCTCTCTCTCTTTCTCTTTCTCTCTCACTCTCTCTCTCTGTCTCTCAGACACACAGAGCAGGGGTCTCTCTCTCTCTCTCTCTCTATCGCTCTCTGTCTCTCAGACGCACAGAGCAGGGCTCTCTCTCTCTCTCTCTCTCTCTCTCTCTCTGTCTCTCATCTCTCAGACACACAGAGCAGGGCTCTCTCTCTCTCTCTGTCTGTCTCTCTCTCAGACACACAGAGCAGGGGTCTCTCTCTCTCTCTCTCTCTCTCTCTCTCTCTCTCCCCTGTGGAAAGAAGCACTTTTAGATCCTGGACTGATTCATCACTCTATCCAGGTGTGTGTGCTACTTAACCAGGAGTTGTGCTGCTCAGATTGCCCTGCCTCAGTATATGTCTGCATTTTGAATGTTTAAATAAGTTTATTTCTTAAATTTATAAGAGGAAGTTATGATGGCACGTGCCTCAGATTTGAGTCACACTCGATAGGTGGCTAATATTTCCCAATTAACTGTGAAGAAAGTGAATATGAATCCATAATTAGCTGTGAACTGAGGATCTTTCATTTGAGGAAAGATTTCATCAGCAGCACAGCGTGATGCTGCCAGTATTATTGTTACTCTGAAAAACAAACGGCTGAGCTCTGTGTGAACCTGCCAGACTGGGGGGAATATCACCCTGGAAACGACTGTGATCATGGGATCATCCCAATTCTCAACAATGAAGGAATCTATCATTCTATCACATAGAATGAAGCTAATGTTATTAACATAGAATGAATATTATTATTTTATAATTGTCAAATTAAATTATTTACTTCTATGTAATAAAAGTGCTCAAAGTGCTCTCACATTATGTTTAATGCTCATATCTATTCAGCCTTATATACACTCAAATAATCAGTCATTTAAATTTCAAGTGTAATGACCTGAGTGATCTAACTTTAACACTCCCATTATGTCAACACTTATCTCCATGGCAACTGAATATTGAGCAGCTGTCCATGTTCACACCATCTCACACGACACAAACATTTACTTTCACAAAACACATTTTCTCCCTTCAAGCACTGCAGCCTGGTAATACAGTACGCGCTGTGTAAATAGCATTGCCACTGTCAAGTGTATCCACCCAAAGATAAGCAAGGCAATAAAATCGGTCATTATGCATTTAGCAATATGAGCGGAGGACAACATTAACATTTCAGTCCACTCCTGCTCCCCCAGAGGGGATGAGTGGCTCCCTGTCCGTGGGTTTAGATCTGACCTGAGAGGCCCTGGGGCTCGTTAGGAGCTGAGGAACGGGACTCACGCTGGGCCGGGCCGCTGGCGGCCATCTTACAGACAGGAAGCAGGACGGGGACTGGAAGGAGCTGGCAGGAAGTGCCTGGCACCACAGGCGGCTCAGAGACTCTCAGACCAGCGATCGATCAGAACTCAACACGAGCCTGGAGCTCAGCCGCTGCTGGGCCGATAGGCTTCAGAGAGCGCGAAGCAGTTCAGCGTTCAGCGTGAAGCAGTTCAGCGTGAAGCAGTTCAGCGTGAAGCAGTTCAGCGTGAAGCAGTTCAGCGTTCAGCGTGAAGCAGTTCAGCGTGAAGCAGTTCAGCGTGAAGCCGTTCAGCGTGAAGCAGTTCAGCGTGAAGCAGTTCAGCGTGAAGCAGTTCAGCGTGAAGCAGTTCAGCGTTCAGCGTGAAGCAGTTCAGCGTTCAGCGTGAAGCAGTTCAGCGTTCAGCGTGAAGCAGTTCAGCGTGAAGCAGTTCAGCGTTCAGCGTGAAGCAGTTCAGCGTGAAGCAGTTCAGCGTGAAGCCGTTCAGCGTGAAGCAGTTCAGCGTGAAGCAGTTCAGCCTTCAGCGTGAAGCAGTTCAGCGTTCAGCGTGAAGCAGTTCAGCGTTCAGTGTGAAGCAGTTCAACGTTCAGCGTGAAGCAGTTCAGCATGAAGCATTATAGCGTTTATCATTTCAGCGTTCATCATTTTATTAATGAATTCATTCATTCATTATCCTAACCCACTTATCCTGAACAGGGTCGCAGGGGGGCTGGAGCCTATCCCAGCATACATTGGGCGAAAGGCAGGAATGCACCCTGGACAGGTCGCCAGTCCATCGCAGGGCACACACACCATTCACTCACACACTCATACCCACGGGCAATTTAGACTCTCCAATCAGCCTAACCTGCATGATTTGGACTGTGGGAGGAAACTGGAGTACCCTGAGGAAACCCACGCAGACACGGGGAGAACATGCAAACTCCACACAGAGAGGCCCCGGCCAACGGGGATTCGAACCCAGGACCTCCTTGCTGTGAGGCGGCTACGCACTGCACCATCCGTGCCACCGTTTATCATTTTAGCGTTTATCATTTTTGCATTTATTATATTTAGCGTTTATCATTTTAGCGTTTATCATTTTAGCGTTTATCATTTTAGCATTTATTATATTTAGCTTTTCTAATTTTAGCGTTTCTAATTTCAGCGTTTCTAATTTTAGCGTTTCTAATTTTAGCGTTTATCATATTTAGCATTCATCATATTTCTTGAAGCTTCACTGGCGGAGAGTGCGTCTTGAGGACAGGGTTATGATTTAACCTTTAACACAGAGAGGTACAGTACAGTAGTTTGGGTGGGACGTGTAGTTGAAGTAGTTTGGCCTGTATAGAACTAGGTGGTGGCCTGTACAGTAGTGGTTAAGGTAAATGACTGGGACCTGCAAGGTTGGCGGTTCAATTCCCGGTGTAGCCACAATAAGATCCGCACAGCCGTTGGGCCCTTGAGCAAGGCCCTTAACCCTGCATTGCTCCAGGGGAGGATTGTCTCCTGCTTAGTCTAATCAACTGTACATGCTCTGGGTAAGAGTGTCTGCACCAGTGACACAGTCAGTGTAGTGTTCTCTTGTGTTCTGTTGTGTTCTGTTGTGTTCTGCTGAGTTCTGTTGTGTTCTGTTCTGTTCTGCTGAGTTCTGTTGTGCTGAGACCTCTTTGCACAGTCATTGTGGGTCCTTCTTCAAGACGAGCAGTACGTCCACTAGTGCTCCAGGTCTGCAGTGATCAGATCATCCTTTACTTACCAACGCATCTGCACAACATCAGAGATCCCTGCACCTTCAGTAACTGAACATCAGCCCCATTCAGAGGTCCCTGCACCTTCAGTAACTGAACATCAGCCCCATTCAGAGGTCCCTGCACCTTCAGTAACTGAACATCAGCCCCATTCAGAGGTCCCTGCACCTTCAGTAACTGAACATCAGCCCCATTCAGAGGTCCCTGCACCTTCAGTAACTGAACATCAGCCCCATTCAGAGGTCCCTGCACCTTCAGTAACTGAACATCAGCCCCATTCAGAGGTCCCCATACCTTCAGTAACTGAACATCAGCCCCATTCAGAGGTCCCTGCACCTTCAGTAACTGAACATCAGCCCCATTCAGAGGTCCCCATACCTTCAGTAACTGAACATCAGCCCCATTCAGAGGTCCCTGCACCTTCAGTAACTGAACATCAACCCCATTCAGAGGTCCCTGCACCTTCAGTAAATGAAAATCAGCCCCATTCAGTCACGATCAGGAGGAATGTGTGGAAAGAGTGTTCTGAAAGCATTTATGAACAGAGTCATTTTTCTCTGTGAGAAACCGTTTCTCCTGAAACTCACCTTCACCATGTCCTTATATGCCACAGATGTGCCTTTGTGGTTTGATAGGGTTGTTAAATGAGGAAAATGATTCCTGTTAAAGTCCTGAAAATGTAGCGTTTATTTTTTTAAAGTCTGGATCATCCCAGATAAACGTATTTCCATTCATATGACTGGACACCTGCTTTGCTGTTTTATCACCGGGCCATTCTGTGGGGGTTTTGAAGATTCATCATTTGAATGTAAATTCATAACCTAAAACTGTGAGCTGAAAGAAGGGCTAAAGTCAAATGTGACATACGTGTCACCATAATTACGATGGCTCAGAGCAGCTGAGTATTTCAAAAGTAGTTCAAATTGAAAACTACTTATCAGATTTATAGTTGATAATAATTGTAGTGGGTCAGTCAATATTTTGAAAAGAAGACATTGATTTTTCATTCTTTTAATTATCTGTTAAAATAATTGTGCGTGGAGCTTAAATTAGTATAGCTAAACTAAATTGATTTTTTTTTTATTGATTTTAGAAAAATGTTGTTTTCAGTCAAACGGCCTCACTACTCTTGTCTGTTTATACTGTATATGTTTACCATACTGTATATACTCATCTGAGCTAGCTAGTTGCATTATCTTTTTCAAAGATATTTTTTATTTTATTACCAATAAATAATGCCCAACGTCTTAGTCCATAAGTATTGGGACAGTGGTACAATTTCTGTTCTTTTGGCTCTGCACACTGGATTTGAAATGAAACTATTTGAGGTGAAGATGCAGATTGTGCCCTTTCATTTGAGGGTATTCACATCGATGTCAGGTAATCCATGGAGGAATTACAGCCCTTTTTATAAATAGTCCTCCCAGTTTAGGGGACCAAAATTACAGTTGGATTCCCAGCTGTTTCTGATTAGTCTGGTGTATTCAATTGCTTCCTTAGTGCAAGTATAAGAAAGCTTTCAGGATCTTGTCTTCATTCTAGGCTTTTGATTGCCTTTGGAGTTTGCTACTGGCATTTCTTATAATTGTGTTATGAACAGAGTGGAAATACCAGTGGAATTTGCTGGAGCTAGTTGTTGTTGAAAGACCAATCGTATTTGACTTTATGAATTGCGATAAATACACGGCATACACTTGGCACAAAGTCTCGCGTGTGTCTGCGGAGTTATCCGCTCGTGAAATGAAAATGGCGAGGGATCCACGATACTGGGCTAAACTAAATGAAGATTGATGTAGCAGCGCTGAACAGAGAGGAGCTGAAGCCTGTTTACCTCCACTGTAAATTAAAGAGAGGCAGACAGAGAGGAGCTGAAGCCTGTTTAACTCCACTGTAAATTAAAGAGAGGCAGACAGAGAGGAGCTGAAGCCTGTTTACCTCCACTGTAAATTAAAGAGAGGCAGACAGAGAGGAGCTGAAGCCTGTTTACCTCCACTGTAAATTACAGACAGGCAGACAGACAGGAGCTGAAGCCTGTTTACCTCCACTGTAAATTAAAGAGAGGCAGACAGACAGGAGCTGAAGCCTGTTTACCTCCACTGTAAATTACAGACAGGCAGACAGACAGGAGCTGAAGCCTGTTTACCTCCACTGTAAATTAAAGAGAGGCAGACAGAGAGGAGCTGAAGCCTGTTTACCTCCACTGTAAATTAAAGAGAGGCAGACAGAGAGGAGCTGAAGCCTGTTTACCTCCACTGTAAATTAAAGAGAGGCAGACAGAGAGGAGCTGAAGCCTGTTTACCTCCACTGTAAATTAAAGAGAGGCAAACAGAGAGGAGCTGAAGCCTGTTTACCTCCACTGTAAATTAAAGAGAGGCAGACAGAGAGGAGCTGAAGCCTGTTTACCTCCACTGTAAATTAAAGAGAGGCAGACAGAGAGGAGCTGAAGCCTGTTTACCTCCACTGTAAATTACAGACAGGCAGACAGACAGGAGCTGAAGCCTGTTTACCTCCACTGTAAATTAAAGAGAGGCAGACAGAGAGGAGCTGAAGCCTGTTTACCTCCACTGTAAATTAAAGAGAGGCAGACAGACAGGAGCTGAAGCCTGTTTACCTCCACTGTAAATTACAGAGAGGCAGACAGAGAGGAGCTGAAGCCTGTTTACCTCCACTGTAAATTAAAGAGAGGCAGACAGAGAGGAGCTGAAGCCTGTTTACCTCCACTGTAAATTAAAGAGAGGCAGACAGAGAGGAGCTGAAGCCTGTTTACCTCCACTGTAAATTAAAGAGAGGCAGACAGACAGGAGCTGAAGCCTGTTTACCTCCACTGTAAATTAAAGAGAGGCAGACAGACAGGAGCTGAAGCCTGTTTACCTCCACTGTAAATTAAAGAGGGGCAGCATGACAAGAGGCAGTTTAAAATGTATTTCCAGGTGCACAGACATCTGGGAGATCCCGCTGGGTCTGAGGGAGATTCGGCATTATTTACAGAAGGGGGGGGGGGGGTCTGCCAGTCTCAAAGCCCCCTACTGCACAAGATGTGGACATTTTTATCTGGGGGAAAAAAAAACGATTTAAAAGTAAACGCCTTTTAGGTTCTGGCCCCTCCTCTCACACAGCTGTAGATTTTATATCTATGTTTATATTTATATCTATGTTTATATTTTTAGTATTATTCTTTATGTTGTCTGCATGCACCCACTAACCACAGCAAATTCCTCGTATGTGAAAACGACTTGGCGAATAATAAACCTGATGGAGCATGCAGCTATGATGCAGACTGCTGATAACTAAAGCAGGGGGGTTCTGCTGTTTGCACTCCAGACCATAAGCGGTTAGCTTTCTATTGGCTGAAATCCTCAGGTGACTTATCTCATGGTCCGGGCGTCACCACATTAAAAATGAATTGTGCAGCACACAAAAGGAAGAGACTATCTGGAGATAACCATCTGTAATCTCAAAACACTGAGACAATTCTCCTGTAATCAGGGAACTCAGTACCCAATACCCTAAACCCAGTACAACACTACCACCTGCCTGAAGAATGATATTATATTATTCCATAATGATTATAATATGAAGAAGTCAGAACAATTATTATGTTTGAGCTGAAAGATGATCCACAAAGCTGAAGTTATTTTTGGCAGCTGGCAGCCTGCCAAACAATATTTCCAAGGCATGGAGCATTGGGGACCATTTTGCATTTGAAAACGTAATTATGTTGATCAAACAAACTTAATTCTTCTGCAAGTAAGAATATTGCAGTCCTTAGGGTTTGAAAATAAAAGCCGCCAAAGACTCTTAGTTTGACCTACGGGGTGGTAGTCTTTGCCTCTTTTACTTCTAAAAATAACATGAGGCTGAAATATCAACTATTTATTTCCTCTCTTAGTGGATTTCTCCCAGAGGAAAGATTTGTAAGCAGTTCAAAATTTATGATCAGGCTCCGTGGTTATATTTCAAATGTGGCAATACTGCAAGTATCCTGCACGCTCTAGTTAATTATTAATTTGACAATTATTAATTTGTACCTGTTTGGGCTACTCGAGAGAGTCTGTGGACTCATAAAGTGTTGCTCTCCTGGCTGTTTGATGTGGTAATTGCGTGGGGTTTTTACATAAGTAGCTCCCTGATGATTAATTATGCGCAGAGTTCAGTAGGCCTATGGGAGGGTGTGGGGAGCCTTAGAGCTGAAGAGTGCTCATGTTCCAGAAGAGTCTGAGTCCGGTTAATGCTTCAGAGGCCGGGCAGATGAAGCCCCCGTGTGTTTCAGTGAGGATGCAGACTATCTGATCTGAGCCCGCTCATGACTCATTTAATGCATACCATTAACATCTGAGCTGAAGCAAGACGTCTTTGTAAATTTCAGCTGATATCTCGGTCATATCGAGGCGAGGAGGGGGGTTGCCAAAACAGGAATTTAA
>NC_083766.1:3675143-3695143 GCF_963514075.1 Conger conger | reverse complement strand
TCCTGTAATGAATTTGCCTGTTCTGGGTGCATTCCTGCCTCTTTCCCAGTGCATGCTGGGATAGGCTGCTGCAGCCTTGTCCAGGAATAAGTGGGTTGGATAATGGATGGATGATGAGGGCCATTGCATGGCTGATACTGGCACTTTGGTGCGCTGCAAACGATGTCCTTTCTGTCAAAATGCCTCCACTTTTCCAAACACTAAAATTATGTTTTGATGTTATCCTCTCTCTAGAGGGAAAGATGTGATGCTGTAAAAGGTCTGGATCAGTTTTCCTTAAATTTGCCACAAGTTTTTTGGTTTTGTTTGTTTGAATATCTGGCAGGGATTATGTGTACTTGGAGTATGGGAGGGAGCAGGTTATAATAATAATAATAATTTGTTATTTAGCAGATGTTTTTATCCAAAGCAAATTACAGTTTATTACAGACTACGCAGGAGACAATCCGTTAAGGGCCTTGCTCAAGGGCCCTACAGACGTGCGGATCTTACTGTGGCTCAAACCACCAATGTTGACCACTAGGCTACAGGCACAGAAGGGGCAAATGTCACATTATTTTTTATTTTGTATGTATTTAAACCAGTGAATAATCACAAGGTTGGTGTGAAAGTATGCTGGCACTGTTGACAAGTTAAGTGAGAGATACAGTGCATAAGCCTGTATGATAGACAGCTAAAAGGCTATTTTACCTGGAGTCTCTATATGATGCAGTTCTGAACCTTCATTGAAATTTTGTTATGTTGCTCATAATTATTTTACCTCCCCTGTTTACTTGTAGTTCTGCCTTGGTCTTCAAATTACATTACATTACATTACATTATTGGCATTTGGCAGATGCTCTTATCCAGAGCTACGTGCAGTTGATCAGACTAAGCAGGAGACAATCGTCCCCTGGAGAAATGCAGGGTTAAGGGCCTTGCTCAAGGGCCCAACGGCTATGCGGATCTTATTGTGGCTACAGTGGGATTAGAACCACCAACCTTGTCCCAGTCTTTTACCTTAACCACTACACTACAGGGCGACCCTCAATCCAATTGTTTGAGACAACCGGGCCTGAAAAAATATCTGTGGTTTGTTTTTTGTTAGATCCGTCTGTATCCAACATGGAGGCTGAGCGCTGTTTGCACATTAACACATCTAATAAAGCATTCTCTCATTCTCTCTCTCCTGGAGTCTTACACACTGGGCCATTGATTTTAGAGACACAGGTTACTGTAGGTTTATTCTGAGAGTATTCTCGTTCTTCCTCTCCTGGAGTCTTACACACTGGGCCGTTGATTTTAGAGACACAGGTTACTGTAGGTTTATTCTGAGAGTATTCTCGTTCCTTCTCTCCTGGAGTCTTACACACCGGGCCGTTGATTTTAGGGACACAGCTAATAGTGGGCAGCGACGCTAACGGCGTGGTCTGAAGCCTCCCTCCCCGGGTTCTGCAGGTGCGGCTCAGAGAAGGTTCTGGAAGCAGGGAGATTACCGCGGCTCGCACTCCAGGTGCGGCCCAATCGGATGGTGGAAATGTAACGGCTGCGCGGGCCTGTGTGTCTGATCTATTAGCTGTGTGTCTGGCGGCTTCGCCATCAGACGGCTGCGGCCCTCTGTGGAGGGAGATGGCAGCGGTCGCTGGGCGTGTTAGCTCATCCCTCAGCTGGGGATTAGTGTGGGTTTGGTGTGTTAACACACACCTGGACTGTTTGTGCAGGCATGAGGCTATGCTGCTGGAATCTAAAGAACCTGGCTTTACATGCATCCCAATACATGTAATATTCACTGAATACTGTGGTTTTTTTCAGCTTCAGCTCTGCCAGCTTGACCAGAATGGAAATTGAACTGTTCATGAGCTGTTCTAGCTGGGTATGAGCTCTTCAACCAGCTAGTGGTCGGTAGTCTGTCTAAGCTGGGAGCTGGTCTGAACTGGCGAAACAACCCTTTATTTTTAATGATTGGCAGAGCACTTCAAACCTTTTGCACATGTAGGTGTCTAAAGTCGTGGTTGAAAAGAGAGGCCATTCAGAAATATAGAGCAGGTTTTTCTCAAGTTTACCTCAAAAGTTTTACCTCAATCAAAAATCTGGCACACACTCCAGAGTTCAGTGTATGCTCTCAAGCATAGGACACTATTTTGGCAATGCTTATGCAGTTGGCAAATACCAGGCAAAGTGTCAACCTGGATCAAACTTACCATATCAGGATCTGTACTGATTCTGCTCTGCTGAAAACTGTGGGGCAGGTCTCAGGTTTTAAGCTCGTTAGTGTAGACCCTCGTTTCGGCTGGACTGAAACATGACGTCTCCTTTATCGTACGTTCTTAATTGGACACCTGACATCTGTTATTGCTGGAGCGCAGGAGTAGCTGCACTAAGACCAGTCTCCCTGCTGGCAGCTTGTTCAGATCCCTTCAATCTGTTAAAATACCCCTGTGCAATTTGTTAGAGAGAATCTGCATCTGCAGACTGACAGCCAGACCCCTTTTATCCCTGCCCAGGGCAAAGTCTGAAAACAGGGATGAAAATACCAACCAATATTCATCCCCAACCAATACCATGTTGAAATATGACTTCACATTATGGCCATATGACGGGGGCTGTTATCCGAAGTGACGGTGTTGTTCTCAGGAATACAAAAATGCAGTACAGCAGGGATATCTACCAGGTGCTAGATGAGTCCGGGGAGCCAATGAGAAGGGGGTGGGTCTACAGTCTGTGTGAGTCTGCCATGTCCACCATAGGGGACAGAGAGGTGATGCCACCTGGAGGTTTGGGGGTGGGGTGGGTGGGTTCCAGATGCCCAGGGGTAGCAGAACAGAGAGGAACACATAACAGAGCTGCCCCTTTAGCTGCCTAATAGTCCAGCGCTGTGGTTTCTGGTTTGATGTAAGCTGATACAGGTCTGCAGATACTGTTGCAGTAATGATCTCCCTCCCTGCACTGCCAATAACGCTGATCAGGCAATCTGTTCTCATTCTCTCAGTCTCAGGGAACAGACGCTGTCAGCTGACCTGTTTCACATAGACGCAGCCATTGAGCTGTTCCCTGGCACTAAAGGCTCTGCTTCCCTGGAGATGAGTATTCATCCAAACCAACTGATCCAGTCACACCAAACTCATCCAGTCACACCAAAATTATCCAGTCACACCAAAATGATCCAGTCATGCCAAACTCATCCAGTCACACCAAACTCATCCAGTCACACCAAACTGATCCAGTCACAGCAACCTGATCCAGTCACGCCAAACTGATACAAGTCTTAAATCCTTGTTTAGAAAGACTCTGTTGCTGTGTTACCGAACATGATGATGGAATGATGCGTTTCCTCTCACAGCATTGGTTTTAATGTTTTTCAGCACTGCGTATAAAACACTGGACGTGAGGAGAGCTAATGTATTCACTGTGTTGGTAAGTGACGGAAAGCGTCCCAATGTTTGACTTCAGGTTGTGCAAATTGCCTGGCTTCCATTCCCTGCCACTGAGAATATATTCTTTTTTTCCCCAAGGCAGCAGATGGCCACACATTTTAAAATGCAGGCTGGGTATGTTTTCCCCTTGCCTGGGGCCTCCTGCAGACTCCACTTCTTCACCTGAAGCTTCACGGGCGGTACGCTATAATATGATAGCTTTGCCATTACTGAATGCGCTGCATCTCCCAGGAATCAAAGCAATTTGGGCCGTGTTAATAGGAAAAGGCGCAAACACATTGTGAGCTTCAGAAACAAGTACAACCATATATTTAAAAAACCTGTGGAAGGTGTAAACATACAGTACAGTGTAACCTTCAAATCCTCCTTCTCCCTTTCTCTCGCTGTTCTTTCCCATATGCACTGCTGGTGCTAGAAATGTAGATGAAAACAGAAGAAGAAGAAATGGTGTTAGTGGACAATTTTCTGATTAACCGTGCATCGGTGTGGGCAGGGTAGGTTTCTAAAAACAAATTCAAAGACTAATAGAACTCAGCATCCGTCACAAGATGAGAAATTGAGAATATGTGCTTTGTGTGATGTGAATCGCTGAACAGGACACAGACGCGGAGAGTCACCGGTGATGCCTAATGCATGACACCAAGGCAACTTCACCACTTAAATATGAAAACCCAAATCTCCAAACATGTTCTGATGCCTAACCACGTACTCCTTTCCTTTGACAAATAGATCAGAGCTGTAATTTCGTTTTGCTCTCGCCATGCTTAGCACTTGATGACCTAAACCACAGATAAGCAACAAATCAGCAAGCAGGCATTGTCAGACCTAAGTCGTATCCCTTTGTATTAAAAATGCATGTGAACTAAATGGAAATAATTTAAAATGGTTCAACAGGGAACTGTTTGCTTCAGACATATTTTGTCACAAAGGCCTGCTGTCTTCAATGCACAATGTGGGGCGGGAATGCAAGCAGGGTAATGGACAGTAAGCGAGTCAAGTTGTTAAAGAATATTCCAGAATAGAGTCGGAACCATACGCCTCATGTTAGGATCTCAGCCTGTCATCCAATCAGAGCCTGCTTTATGGGGCGACATGGCTCAGGCAGTAAGAGCAGTCGTCTGGCAGTCGGAGGGTTGCCGGTTCGATCCCCCGCCCGGGCTGTGTCGAAGTGTCCCTGAGCAAGACACCTAATCCCCAAATGCTCCTGACGAGCTGGTCGGCGCCTTGCATGGCAGCCAATCGCTGTCGGTGTGTGAGTGTGTGTATGAATGGGTGAATGAGAAGCATCAATTGTACAGCGCTTTGGATAAAGGCGCTATATAAATGCCAACCAAGTAATCAGAGCCAGACCATCAAATACACAGCGAGGATGACAGCGCAGTGTAACCAAGCAGGATAGATGACTGAAACGTCATGTGAACCCTGAACAGCTGAACTCCTAAAGAGCAGGTCATCTACAGAGCTTTACTGCCCCTGATTAACCTCTGATGTGCGCTGGCTCCCCTGCCTCTGCAATTATCCGTCAAATCTGCTCAGAAATGACCAGGAAATATGGAAATAAGGAGCGTGTCATTTCTTAATTATCAAAGGGCCTCGTTGTCATGGATTCTGCAGGACTGCAGGCGGTTTCCCTGAAATCGTTGCATCACGATCCTGACATTTGTTAGGTCGTGCATCAAAAAGCACTTCTCTTTTTTTCCCCCCCAAAAAAAAAAAGAAAAAACGGAGTCTTTAATGTTCAGAGCAGCTGTACGGAAACCTTTAAAACCTATTTTAGGAAGGTTTTCGCTCCCGCGGAATGAAAAGCCAGTGTGACAGGGCTCCTTAGTGACATGCTGTGACTGGTCGTGTTTGTAGCTGGATTTTTCCGGCCTGCTTTTGAGAATGACTGCGAGCATGTTCCTTTTTCTGCTTGACATTTTAAAAAGCTCAGATTGGTGCTGTTTCTCTGGCCATCGAGGCACTTACAGCACCAGTCCGCTGAAGAACATGAACACGAGGCTTGTATTTCCAGGAGGAACATCTAACGTTTAGAGACAGGCCTCCCCTCCCACACACTTCCCATCTTCAGTCATACACACTTGTTCTTTTTACTGTCCTCACTCTGACAGAGATATGAAGAGTTTCACATCTCTTAGGGCCTTTATCTCTGTACCGTAAGGGGCATGCTCCTTTTTTAACAACCCCCTAGTTTCTGGATCTAGAGCACCAATGACCAAACTCAGTTACCAAACTGAGATACTGTACCAGACTGAGATACCAAACTCAGTTACCAAACTGAGATACTGTACCAAACTGAGATACCAAACTCAGTTACCAAACTGAGATACTGTACCAGACTGAGATACCAAACTCAGTTACCAAACTGAGATACTGTACCAGACTGAGATCTCAAACTCAGTTACCAAACTGAGATACTGTACCAAACTGAGATACCAAACTCAGTTACCAAACTGAGATACTGTACTAGACTGAGATACCAAACTCAGTTACCAAACTGAGATACTGTACCAGACTGAGATACCAAACTCAGTTACCAAACTGAGATACTGTACCAAACTGAGATACCAAACTCAGTTACCAAACTGAGATACTGTACCAGACTGAGATACCAAACTCAGTTACCAAACTGAGATACTGTACCAGACTGAGATACCAAACTCAGTTACCAAACTGAGATACTGTACCAAACTGAGATACTAAACTCAGTTACCAAACTCAGATACAGTTATCAAACTGAGATACAAAACTGAGATACCAAACTCAGTTACCAAACTCAAATACTGTACCAAACTGAGATACTAAACTGAGATACTGTACCAAACTGAGATACTAAACTGAGATACTGTATCAAACTCAGATACCAAACTCAAAAAATGTGTTTAGCCAGCAGCTTGCCATGTTCTGCGGCTATAAGTTCTGGGCGAGCAGTGGGGGGAGGGGAGGGGAGGGGCACGTGCGCGAGGTTATGAGGCCTTTCATGAAGAAGAGATAATTGAAGGACTGGGATTAATGGTGTGTCATGACAACTGGGCGTGCATCCCCGTTGACCTTTCCCGCACAACGCAGGCCTGATAGATGAACATCATTACCCAGTTCTGACTTGAGAATGGAGTCCCTCCCCATCCCAGTGGCAGTGACTCATCAGTGATTGATCAGCTTTGGAATGGAGGAAAAAAACCAACGCAGGTGGGCAGGGACGACCCAAAGTCACGCTAATGACTAACCGCCGGAACGTGAGGCGGACACCCCGGGAGTTTGGGATTTCTCCCGTTCTTTTCCTTTTTGTACGGAAGGGGAATTTTGACAGGTAAGGGGCAGGGAGAGCAGGTTTTCCGGGGCCAGGAGTCGGAGCTGTTAACAAGTTAACCGTCTTGTAAGTGCCATCCTGGGACTCGCGGGAATGCTGCTGTGGAGCGGCTTATTCCTGCAGCAGCCGGGTCACATCGCAGAGATAAAACTACTGAGCAAATATACCGTGCTGAGGAAACGCCATCTATTACATTACATTACATTACATTACTTTATAGTACATAACATTGCATTACATTACATTAATTCAACAGACGCTTTTATCCAAAGCGACTTACAATAAGTGCATACTGAAGGTCATTAGAACAGCTACAAGACAAATTGGTTAAGGAACAATTCACATGAAGAATCACATAAAGGATCAGTTGTCTACAGCCATGAACATCAAGTCCACATCCAGTACACATGATAAATAGGCCAAGTCCATAAGTATGGCACGTCAAACTATACTCTATACGTAGATAAGGTAAGAAACTACAGCACCAAGATGAATACAAATGTGAATGTAGCAGTCCTAGATTAAAATACAAAGTAGAACAAGAGGACTAGTAGGGCTAGAACTTTCCCCAGCCCTGATGACAGAGCGGCCGGGCACTGACCCTTCCAACTTGGGCTAATCAGCGGGACGAAGGTCTGGGTGGAGAGGTGTGAAAGTAGGCCCGCGCTCTCCCTGGAAATGGGACTCCTATCTTTAAACATCGTGGCCCTTTTGTGGTGCTCATTAGTAAGAGCTGGAGCTGAGGCTCCCTGAGAAAGGAGATGAATTCTTCACTGGAGGGCTCCCTCTCTCTCACACAGCTCAAGAGTCACTCTTTTATCTCGATAAACATTTTTTTTTTTTTGCCTCTTTGAAACTCACACCCACTTTTCATCTTTAACGCCACCGTGTCTAATAAAGGAGGAATGATCTTCATCTTAATCTAGCTCTAAAGTACCTCACAGTATGGGGCTTGTGTCTGTGTAATTTTATTCAGGAACAGAGTAAACACTGGCTGTACTTGATTAATCACGCCTATTTTCCTCCCTGCACATATTTATTACAGTGTACGCCCTGCCCAAATACAGGATTAGGTAAATTAAATCCTTGCAGTTCTTGAATCACTGGTGATAATCCCCAAGCAATAAAAGAATGAAATGTATGTATTTTCATGTGAATTATAGGCTTATTGTATAATTGATTGCAGCCCTCCAGCAAGAAGTGACACACATGCATACAAGTACACACACATTCATGGATGTATGCACACACACATGCCCACACACACACACTCTCACTCTCTCATACACACACACATACACAAACACACACACACAGAGTAATACACAGGTACTGTCACACACACACACACACACACACACAAACACACACACACACACTCTTTCAGTCTCTTTCCCTCATACACAGGCTCTCTCTCTCTCATACACAAACACACACACACTGCCGGCCAGTTTTGAATAGTGACACAGACAGTGAATTTGCCCCTCTGTGATTGGCAGGTGAGGCATGCACGATGGCGGACTACAATAGGCTGAAGAGCACACTGCTGGACATGCAGCCCAGGGCCTGGGGCTCCGGGGACCAGACTCAGGAAAACCGAATGGACCGAAAGAGGGCCGTGGTGGACTCCATGTTTAAGTACATGGATGTGAATGGGGACAGCAGGCTGGAGAGCCAGGAGCTGGCACAGGTGAGGCCTCTCGCTTCAGTGGGAGTGAGATCACAGCTTGCCTTGCAGCTGCTTTGAGAGTGACCTGGATTCATCTCAGGCAACGGCCTGTAGCATAATCTGCAAACCACAAATTCAAGACAAGTAAAGTCAGTTTTGTTTGTTTTGGTTTTGTCTTAGCTCCAAATAGCATGTACATGGGCTAAAAAACTGGTCATAACAGGGAACAGCGCTCCATATAGCAGAGCTAACAGGGAACAGTGCTCCATATAGCAGAGCTAACAGGGAACAGTGCTCCATGTAGCAGAATTCCTAACAGGGAACAGTGCTCCATGTAGCAGAGCAAACAGGGAACAGCACTCCTTGTAGCAGAGCTAACAGGGAACAGTGCTCCATGTAGCAGAGCTAACAGGGAACAGTGCTCCATGTAGCAGAGCAAACAGGGAACAGTGCTCCATGTAGCAGAGCTCCTAACATGTGGACTCTATGGAGCATTCTCGTCTGCAGCAGCTAAGCCAGCCACTATCGGGAGACCGCAGTGTTCAGCATTAGGGGAAAGTGGTGTGAAATTTATCTGGGTAAAATAAATTACACCCACCATATTATACACATCAGCCAGCCTGCTTTTTCTCCACGTGCTTAGGGATAGATATGGCCAGGTGTTAGATTTTAATACCTCTGCAAAGTCCATTCATCCACAGGGATAATGGTACACAAATCAGGAATCGGGGCGTTTTGATCGATGTTGCCATCTTTGAGAGCAAATATCTCCCTCGGTCCGCTCCGTTTGCTGTGTCTGCCGTGATGTATTTAGTGTCGCTCTGGAGAAGAGTATCTGCCCAGTAAATGAGGAATGTTGCAGCTTCATGAAATATCTGCAGCAGTGTGAAATCACAGATCTGCTTTTGTGTGACAGAACTGGAGTGATATTGATTCCTCTTTTTCTCTGCACTTACGCTTTCATTAAATACCAACTGACACAGAAAATTCAGATCTTTTGAAAGAAGGGCGTATATGGTGTATAAATACATAAACAGTAAATATGGACTATTGCAGTAATATTGTTAAACGATAAAATGTAGGAAAGTCTGTGTTTGGTGTACGGAAGGGCCAGACCATGATGAAGCCCATAAAATAATACATATTGTTTGGTAAGCTGTAGAAAAGATTTCTAATAATCACTTGCTTGCCACTTGCTGATTGATCTAAACTAAAGTCCAAGTCCATATGTAAAATAAACCAAGTCTAAACTAGAGAGAGCCTATTTCTACAAATCTGGCTGCATTGATGTTAAATATTCCCGTCAAGGATCAAGATGTGTGTTCGATTAAGATGTATTTTAATGTCACTTTACAAACAGATATGAATGTTTGCAAATAGAACTATCTCCATTCCCATTGTGTTCCATATATGCAAGCTTATTTTTTTCTTTTGTAGCTACAGTTTGAAAAGTTACTTTTGGTAACCCGTAAAACCCTACAAACTCCCACTCAGATTAACTGTCATTTACTTCAAATTAAAGTTCTCTGCAAATGTTTCTGAGAAGAAAAACCTCACGCACACCTTTAATTGTGTTAAGGAGAAATATTTGTGTTTAGATTTTTCTTCAGGGGTGTTAATTAGATTTCAATTTCCCGTGCAGATATCTGTGAAGGAGCACCTGGAGGACAGTCTTCTGGAATGTTCCATGCAGGACCTGATCCGTTACGATGACTACGACAACGATGGCCACCTCTCTCTGCAGGAGTTCTACACCGCTTTCCGTGAGTCCAGAATACATCTCTCTGTGTACTGTTCTATGGTGAACGGTCGGTAAAAAGTCAGTCAGTTAAGAGTTTGGGAGAATGTCAGCTTGGACAGGGAAGGCAGGTGGTTATATTGGGCCTTGTGTATCTGTCTGTTTTGTACTGTAATTTCAAGAGGATGGAAGTGAAACCTCTGTGTATTTTGCTAGTTTCTGGATGTGATGCTCTGATTTATGGTAGAACCTATGCACTTGTAAATCGCTTTGGATTAAAAGCGTCTGCCAAATGACTAAAATGTAAATGTAAATGTAATGCTCTTACGCGATACTACAAACCCAGGGATGTTCCGTCCAGCATGTAATTTTTAAGTAAAGGTTTTGCGTCTTGTATATAAAACTCTGTACTCTGTATTTGACATAAAAAAAAATTAAGTTCTTCATTTGGTTGAAAAGTAAAAGTTTCTAGCCTACCTGGACGTAGCCAGGCTGTATCAGGGTAAAACCTGGGCTGTATTGGGGTTTACCTTTTTGTCAAAGTTCAGAAATTCAGTGTTTGGTTTTGTGAAGAACACAGAGAAATATATAGAAAGGAGTGCTACCTGTGTAGATTGTAAACATGTCAACAGATGACATCTCCCAGGCCTGGATTCAAATGACATGTCTCTTCCCAGAGAACTTTCTTGTGGTGAAAAGTCTGAAAAGTTGGTGAAAGATCATGTTCAGGTGAAAACCAGGCTACATTTGTTTTCCAGCTGACTGGGCGGTAGCCAGGCTATATCTGGATTAAACCTGAGCTATATTGGGTTTAACATAGTCTGTTTATGTCAAAAAGTCTCTCGACCTAGATATCCACCCCACTAGATGTTTAGATTCTTCCTGGGTCGACTCAAAAATAAAGTGTTGGGTTTAGAGAAGAACAATATAGAAAGGAGTGCCACCTGGGTGTGTCATAAAGATATCAGCAGTTGGTAAATGGTAAATGGAAGATAATGATAGAAGATGCTCTTTGGGACTGTGGTTAACTGTACAATGAGAAGAATCGCAGGGCAATGTTCTTTACAACACACTGAATAAAATGCCCTCTTTCCAGTGAATTAATTATAAAATTGTAAAAGTGTTTCAGCCAACTTTCATCATGGGGCAAAACACTCAACAAAAAAAGTTTGGTTATTCACGAATACAATTCACATTAGATTTAGAGTCAGATTTATGGATGAATACTCACTATGTTACGCTTCATTGCTGAACCGATAGGGTGAAATGGGGTTAGTGTCAATGGCAAGGACCAAGCAAACCCAGCCATCGACAGACCAGCCGTTTGGGTCACCCAGGCAAGAACCAGAATGGTTTCCTAAACACCTGGTATGAGCAGCGTCATCATTAACCCAATAATGTGAGTCAGGTTTTGGATTCAACGGAATCCAGAGGTCCTCAAACTAAGCAGGATTATGGCTGCTTACCCCATTACCCTAAGATTTTCCCTCAATGCCCAATTTCTCCAAAACCAGATTATTTTTTGTTTCATCTCAGAAAATTCAACTCAAAAAGCAACCCTGTGATTCCACAGAAGAGCTCAAGGCTCAAAGGTTCTTTGTCTGGGAGCTTCCACACTACACACCTTCTGATAGATTTTTCCATAAAGAACTGAAATGGGGTTCCTCTATAGAGACAATCCATAGAACCCTTTTCTCTGTAGTTACCCTCAAGATAAAGTGCTGGCGCCCAAACAAAAAGCCGAATAGAAAATGCATTGCGTTGCTTTCTGTGGTCTAGCTATGTTGACCGCATCTCTGTGAAACATTCATGCCGTTTACGCTGTGTGGGTATTCTACACGCTTTATTAGTTTGGGCTGAAAAGCAGACACATGAAGCCCTAGTAGTCATTACCCAGAGTGTAATGTTTTATTTTATTTTATTGTGGAATCATAGTTGTCATGACCTCGGTTATGTCCTGTCTAGCATCCAGATGGTCTGGAGTTTGACTGTCTTTGGTGTTTTAGTAGTGGGGATACTTCACCCTGTGTAATGGGGAGGAGTTTGACTGTCTTTGGTGTTTTAGTAATGGGGATACTTCACCCTGTGTAACGGGGAGGAGATGGTGTGGAGTTTGACTGTCTTTGGTGTTTTAGTGGTGGGGATACTTCACTCTGTGTAATGGGGAGGAGATGGTGTGGAGTTTGACTGTCTTTGGTGTTTTAGTAGTGGGGATACTTCACCCTGTGTAACGGGGAGGAGATGGTGTGGAGTTTGACTGTCTTTGGTGTTTTAGTGGTGGGGATACTTCACTCTGTGTAATGGAGAGGAGATGGTGTGGAGTTTGACTGTCTTTGGTGTTTTAGTGGTGGGGATTCTTCACCCTGTGTAATGGAAAGGAGATGGTGTGGAGTTTGACTGTCTTTGGTGTTTTAGTGGTGGGGATTCTTCACCCTGTGTAATGGGGAGGAGATGGACTGAGTTTGGAGGGAAAGCTAAAGTCGAGTCATTCAAGGTTATCTGTGCTTGTGTAGCATGTAAAGGAAAAAACCCAAGGCTGCCTCTAGCTGTAGCCAATTTGGTTTGAAACAAGGATTCAATCTCGTTTTAGCATCTCCAGGGAGAGCACATTTCTCCAGAAGGCCAGGAGTTCAGCAGGAGAGGTTAACCTTGGCAATAACACCAAACTCTCTATTGATGTAGCAGACTCCATGTTCATTATTTACTGTGCTGCATATGCAGCCAAACTGCAAGTGCATTGGAGCAGTAATCTGGTCATTTGAAGAAGCTGTACTTTAATTGTCAGTGCATCTCCAGTCTTGCAGAGATCAGTGACTCAAGGTCCTCGAGGAACAAGAACTGCTGGTTTTCCACCCTCCCTTTACCTGGGAGTCAGGTGTGTTCACCCTCCCTTTACCTTTGGAGTCAGGTGTGTTCACCCTCCCTTTACCTGGGAGTCAGGCGTGAAGCCAGTCAGGCCAATCAGTACCACTAATTACCCAGGAGAACAGAAAACCAGGGCTGGATTTGGATTTGATGGCCAAAGTTGATGATCCATGCTGTAGATAATTATTTGCAAACAGACAGCTGGCCTCAGATTCTTTGTTGTGATTCATGGTCTGTGAGCTGCATCACACCAGGTTAAGCATCACAGAAATCATATCCTCTGATTAGCTTCTTTAGTAGAAATCGAAGAGCAGATTGTGTAATGTGCATTGCCACAACCCGTTAGCTCAGCCATATTCATTCAGTGGAGCGATGATGTGGATGCTGTGACAGAAAACTGAGAGAGATTTGTGTAATCAGTGCTGGGAAACAGCAACATCATTTTCACCACTGTGTCTCCCAACCATCAAATAAAGGCTATGACTTGTGTGCGTGTCTGTATCGAGATGGGAAAAAAACCCTCTTCATAACTGCACTGAAGAGGGAGAGGAGGAACATTGTGTGTGTGTGTGTGAGTGTTTGTGTGTGCGCGTGTGTGTATGTGTGTGTTTGTGTGTTTGTGTGTATGTATGTGTGTATGTGTGTGCGTGTGTGTGTGTATTTATGTGTGTATGTGTGTGTGTGTGTGTGTGTGTGTGTGTGTGGTGCGGGGTTGGGGGGTACAGGCAGAAGGTGGTGGGGGTAGAGGCAGAAGGTGGGGTAGAGGCAGAAGGGGGGGTAGAGGCAGAAGGTGGTGGGGTAGAGGCAGAAGGGGGGGTACAGGTAGAAGGTGGTGGGGTAGAGGCAGAAGGGGGGGTAGAGGCAGAAGGTGGTGGGGGTAGAGGCAGAAGGGGGGGGTAGAGGCAGAAGGGGGGGTAGAGGCAGAAGGTGGTGGGGGTAGAGGCAGAAGGGGGGGTAGAGGCAGAAGGTGGGGTAGAGGCAGAAGGGGGGGGTAGAGGCAGAAGGTGGGGGTAGAGGCAGAAGGGGGGGTAGAGGCAGAAGGGGGGGTAGAGGCAGAAGGGGGGGTAGAGGCAGAAGGTGGGGGTAGAGGCAGAAGGGGGGGTAGAGGCAGAAGGTGGGGGTAGAGGCAGAAGGGGGGGGTAGAGGCAGAAGGTGGTGGGGGTACAGGTAGAAGGTGGGGGTAGAGGCAGAAGGGGGGGTAGAGGCAGAAGGTGGTGGGGGTAGAAGCAGAAGGGGGGGTAGAGACAGAAGGGGGGGTAGAGGCAGAAGGGGGGGGTAGAGGCAGAAGGTGGTGGGGATACAGGTAGAAGGTGGGGGTAGAGGCAGAAGGGGGGGTAGAGGCAGAAGGTGGTGGGGGTAGAAGCAGAAGGGGGGGTAGAGGCGGAAGGGGGGGGTAGAGGCAGAAGGTGGTGGGGGTAGAGGCAGAAGGGGGGGGTACAGGCAGAAGGTGGTGGGGGTAGAGGCAGAAGGTGGTGGGGGTAGAGGCAGAAGGGGGGGTAGAGGCAGAAGGTATATTCATGGTCCCCCCCTCACTCCGTGTCTCTGTTGGTTTATCATCAGTCCTGTAATGGAGGAATCATGGGGGTGCTGTGGGCTTGGCTGCCAGGCACAGTCAGCAGATCTCTTTAATTAATCAAGGCCCTGAAAAGAGGGGGAGGGAGAGGGAGAGAGAGGCGGAGGGAAAGGAGGGGGGGAGTGCTGTTGGCGGAGGTGCAGGCCCCGCTGTCAGCAGTTGGAGGAATTCTGGGAATTCTGTGTTTCTGGGAACGTCAGCAGGGGCCGTCCGTGTGTCTGTCCATCCGTCAGTCCGTCTGTCAGTCATGGATATTCTCTCAGGGATGGAGATTATAACACCGGCCACAGAGAGTCAGTTAAACTGGGCGCTAAGTGGAGGCAGTGGGCTCTGCTAATTAGTCTCTCAGTGTGCGTCTGATCAAGCCTTGTTTACATGTCCTGGAGGCAGCCAGTGTATCCTTTTCACATTTCATATTTCCATTCGGCTGTTAGAAACTTGAATTAATTGTTAGTCAAGGGGTAGCTTTAGGTTAAGTGTTCCTTTGGTGCTAGCCACAGGGCTGCCTGTAGCATAGTGGTTAAGGTAAATGACTGGGACCCGCAAGGTCAGTGGTTCAAACCTCGGTTTAGCCACAATAAGATCTGTACAGCCACTGGGCCCTTAAGCAAGGCACTTCACCCTGCATTGCTCCAGGGGAGGATTGTCTCCTGCTTTGTTTAATCAACTGAAACTCACTTTGGATGACATGTAATGCTATTGTGCTAATTTGCAGTAGCTAGCTTAACCTGTGGGCTCAGCTGTTTTGTATTAGCTGATCACCCACCACTTCTTATACTTCAGTTGAGGCTGCGTGTTTGCGTGGGTTTCCTCCCACAGTCCAAAAACTTGTAGGTTTGATTAATTGGAGAGTCTAAATTGCCCCTTGGCGTGCTCCTGCCGTTGCCCTTGACGCAGGCCCTGGCCTCAGAACTGGAGCTGGTCCCTGGGCGCTGCACTGTGGCTCCTGGGTAACTAGGATGGGTCAGATGCAGAGGACAGTAACGTTGGATCTGATCTAATCTAATTTTCTCCTATCCTTCAGTCCCTGCTGCTGAAACCATAAATAAATGGTAAATGGTTGGCATTTATATAGCGCCTTTATCCAAAGCGCTGTACAATTGATGCTTCTCATTCACCCATTCATACACACACTGACGGCGATTAGCTGCCATGCAAGGCGCCGACCAGCTCGTCAGGAGCATTTGGGGGTTAGGTGTCTTGCTCAGGGACACTTCGACTCAGCCCGGGCGGGGGATCGAACCGGCAACCCTCCGACTGCCAGACGACTGCTCTTACTGCCTGAGCCATGTCGCCCCCAATAATGTGCACTTCCTGCCCCCCACCCCTATCACGGGCCTTAAACCTGTCCCTGTGTGCTCCCCTTCTCTCTTTTCAGAAGGCCTAATCGCTGCAGACGCACCCCGGCTAACCTGACCCGCCCTCCCCTGCCCTCACCCAAGGAGCCTTCAGTGGCGGGTGGACTATGGAACCGCCGGTCAGCCGCCAAGAAAGCGGACTCCATCGCTGCCTATGCAGAGACATTTATATTTAATTCTGTTTCCGCTGCTGCGTGTTTACAGTGGCAGGCTGACAGAATTTGGGGCCGAGTTTAGGATGAGGTAATGTTCATTAACCATCACCCACCCCCCTGGTTTATGATTACAGCTAACGGCATGTGGTTCTGCTCTGTAGGACGAGGGAATTAGCTGTTATGCACAGTGCAAACAGATTTACAGTGATAACAGGCAGTTTTAAAGATATGGATTTAGATATGGATTTACAGTATATATTAGATTCCTGCAGGGCCGTATGTCGGTGTCACCAGCTACACTGGTCAAATGAGCTAATTAGCTGAATACACTTACGCTGGTTTAGCCATTTATCAGGCCACAATTATCAGGCACGGGGCATCCAATTAACGGGGGACCCAATAGCGAGACCACAACGAAAGTTCTTTAGAAAATAAGGTCTTTATTTTCTCAGGGAAGGTTGGTACAGTGAGGGTCAATAGCCAGCAAACAGTTATAACAGGGATGAGGCAGTTTGTAAGCGATAGTCCAGGCAAAGGGTCAGATCTCCAGCAAACAGATGTATTGAGGATAATCCAACGAATAGTGACGATCTAATTAAACAAAAACACAATCCTGAAACGAAAGTCGATAAACAGAAACAGGTTGAAAAACTGCAGGTTAGAACAAGACAGAAGGAATAAGCTAAACTCGATGGTCGGGGATGAAACAGGTCAAAACAGGTATCAATCCGAAAACGCTGGAGAGTATGGAAGAAACACGTAACAATCTGTTTTTATACACGGTTAACGAGAGGGAATGGGAATCAGGTGGGGAAACAACCAGGAAGTGAAACAGGTGAAACGAATGAATGAAGAGACAGGGAGACTACGGTGTGCACGGAGGTAACAAAAACACGAAAATGCTAACAACATAGGCAGAATACTGAACATGAAAAACATGAAACCTAACAACAATGAGATCTGTCATGTTTGACCACAGGAGCAGTCATTCATGAACCAAACAAGAAAAGAAAAGGTAAAATAGAAATCACTAAATGATTGGGCTAATAATAATTATTAATACATTATTACTGTAAATAATAATTACAGTTGGCATGAAATCCAGAAACAGATATGGTCCTCCTTGTCCACTCCTGATAAACAGTAAATGCTTACATTGGGTATTTGTGTTATGAGGAGAAACCCAACCCCATTCATAACTGCATACTCTCTCAAAGAAAGCTTTCTTGCCACGTGAATCACATTGGAAAGAGATTGGGTTCGCTGATGCTGGCTGTATCTTCCATTGTTGCTGCCAAGAAATAAAATCAATTTCCTGCAAATCCAGGTATGTGCGTGTATACTGGAGTATTACTGGATACACGACTCCCACTCCATTTTATTGCCAGTAACTCTTTTAATCAGATCAGGAACAGCTATGCGAAAATCAGTACAAAAGTTGGAGGAGTGAACAAACATAAAATCCATAAAGTTTAATAAATTAGTAAGCTAAATCAGCTATCAAATAAAGAGTGCTTTTAATGAATTTCATGAACAACGTGTTTGATTTTTCTTCTATTTGTCTTCACTTCTTTACCCAGCAATGTATTCATGTGGGGCTTTGCCACTAAGATTAAATACAACTCCTTTGAATATAGAAACAAAGCAATGTCTTTACAGATGTTTTGCGATTCTTAGAAAGCAGCTGCAGCAGTGACTATCAGTCAGGAGATTCAGAGTGAGGGTGAAGCGTGGGTGAAAGGTAATGGAGCCCAGAGCTGGGAGGACTGTTGTGATGGAACTGCTCTGATTTGTGTGATAATCGCACAGTCTCTTCAGGGATAATCCCAGTGCCCGTTCTCCCTGTGGGAGAGTGATAATCCCCTAATGAAGTGTAGAAATGCTTATCTTCCACTACAAGCCTGTCAGCCATTTTAGTTTTCATTGCAACCAGCCCCCACCTCAACCGATTTGATTATTACTTAGCTATACATGTTTACATGTGTAATTACAGTGTAATTACACTGGTATAACTGTCATATAATGTAATGTTGAATGTCAAAAGGCAACAGTCAAAAATGGGTATAACTGTATAATTATTATCTGACTAAATATGATAAGGGCTTTTTTTTGTTTTTTTATTATTTTCTCTCTTAATTTTCCCCCAGGCAGATTTCTGTAATGTCCTTGGGGACTTATTAAGTACCAAACCATCTTTTCTACCCTCAGGCTATGGGAGAGTTATGCTTTTAAGAAGCAGCTGCTGTAAAATAAATTGATTTCTCATCTTTCTCGTGATCTTATCCTCTTATTTGAGGAAGGCAAACTGAATAAAAGGCATTCCAATGCATTGTATCAATTTCTGGGTTGAAAATAATGTTGAACATTATTGACAGTTGATTATTACCAACTAGGCCCCATTAAAAAAAATCAATGACAGTGATTATTTAATTGTAGTCTCTGTCTGTTTGGGAAAAACTGAGTGAGGAAAAACTAGTCACTTCTATTTAATGTTGTTTGTTGTCAGAGGCATACACAATAAAAAGAAAACTGAATTAGCATCTACTAAATACCTGTATTGGGCAGTAAGTAATTAAATCTGATTTTACATCGCCAGTATCACACAGCCCAGTTTGGATTTGTTTGTGTGTAGAATGTGTATGATTGGGACCCTCAGTGACTCTCTGTAGGTTCACTAAACACTAAGGTGGGCCTCTAGCTTCTTCCAAAATATAATCACTGCAAATTATTGATTCCATAAGTGCATGAATATATGGATGACCCAAAAACTGTGCCCTCCATTATTCTGTGTTAAGGATTGAATAACACTGAACCTTTCAAGGGGGAATTGAGCCTGAAATGACACATTTCTTTAGAAGTTCTGTGACTTGAGCGGCAGCTTTAATACCGCTGCATGTGATTCTGTGCATGTAATATTCATGCAATATTCACCCATGAGAAGAGGCGCATACCTTAATATGTGAAATTTTATTTTCCCACAGAAATCTCCTTTTCCTGGCTTCCAGAAAGTGGTCTAATCTGTTCTTTAATGTTGTGTTTGAATTGCAGGTGTCTATAATTAAATTGACTGTTCGCCAATACGTTTGCTGTGCGGATGTAATAATATCCTCTGATTGGGCCTGATTGATGCTTTATATAGTGGTTTTTTAAGGAGTAAATAAGAAAACAAAAACAATATGATACGATATTTTTAAACACTGAGTTCAATTGCAAATGTGTATTCATATGAATTCTGAAAGGCTCTAACTTTATTTAAATTTTCTTTATTATATATGCGTGCTTGTGTCTGTTTGTTCCTCCTTAGTTAGATAAAGTTGTTTTGCCCAGCCATGTGATAACACTGTTTTGTTTACGAGTTTATTCATCCGGAACAAGAAGAATATGTGCATGGCTGGAACAACATAAAATGTGCAAAGTAGTTTTGACGTAAAACACAGAGTACATATCAGAGAGCGTGCTGCTTTGTGTCAGAGAACGTGCCCTGCTGATGTGTTTCTCTCCATGCTGTAATAACGAGTGCCTTATCAAAGTGCTTGTTTCCTCAACCAATTAAATTAAAGATTTTTTCTCTTGTACACGTGATGACCTCACAACATCACAGATGAGGCTAGAATTACACTGATCACGTTGCGTTTGCATAGCGTTCGTATGTTTGTATGTAATATTTCATATTGTGTCAAATTCTTGGCTTCCAGTTTATGGGCTGCTACTGGGCTAAGCTAGCATGGAGTGAAGGCTTTTCAAGTGATCAATGTTGCTTCTGGTGTCCAGCCATTGGAACTGCTTCTGTTATAACCGGCTTTACATCGGAGGCAAAAAAAATAATTAACATCCGCAGAATCATTTGGCCTTGAAATGAAGGAGTTGATTCAACGAGGATCTATAAATGTTAATCTGATAGCTTTGTTTCATCGTTAGA